>NW_008607560.1:132019-139326 GCF_000691845.1 Merops nubicus | reverse complement strand
CTGCTGATGAGTTGGAGTCCACCCAAAAACCCAAATGGTATTATTACACAGTATACTTTATATATGAATGGCATACCAATTTACATTGGAAATGGAACTAAATATGTTGTAAAAGGTGAGTTCTCTGATAGGTAGAATATCAGATGGTTATCTGGTAGTTGTTATGAATAATTATACGATGGACCCCTTTTTATTTCCAAGGAAAAGAAAAATAATTTTAAAATTGGATGGATGCACTAGAAACTCTGACAGATTCAATTTGTTAAAGAATCCTTCATAGTTCTCTCTGTTTGGACTCTCAGAAATTAATGTCACCATGATGTAGCTAAATCTTGTGCTGTGTTGTCCTCTTTCACAGGACCTGAGTCATCTTTTTAATGGTTTTGATCTCGTACTGTCTAGCTCTCAAAACAAGTAAATTATAAGTTGTTGAAGAAAAGATAGTATCTACAATTTTAGTAGCTTTTCATACTGTCTTCCTTAAATATTCTTAATTAGACAAAGTTTTGCTTTCCTGAGTAGCCCGTTTGTTTAGTTTGTTAAGCATAAGCTGATAATGCATTTCCTTCTGATAACAGTTATGCAATATGTCAATAACCAAGTTATGTCACTACTCTTAAAGTATTACATAGAAGCTAAATGGCTGTTATTTGACAGTACAATGAAGCATGGCAATCTGACTTCCAATTTTAATGTAACCGGTGTAGAATAATGAACTATACAAGGTATTTGTTTAGACGTTATCCACATAAAAAAGAAAATTAAAAACAAAATAAAACAAAAATCAAAGTATTGAGCTAGAAGTATCGTAGAACAACCACTATGATGGACTCATCAGAATTTGTAAATGGTAGTAGGTGCAAGTGAAAATTAAGCATTTTATAATGCACAACTTGGGAAAAAGAGCATTAAGATCCTACTTTCTTTTTACTGTTGAGCCTTAAAATTCAAAGCCATTTCTGCATCTTGAGTTAGTATCAAACATTTAAAAATTCATATAGTTCAAATTTCTTTGCCTTGCACAGGCCATAAGCTACTGGTGTGGTGGGTCAGTTTTGACACTGAAAAATGAATCCAGTTAGAGAACATCCTGAAGGCTGTTGATGATTGCTATAATAAATAGTGCACACTTTAAGTCAAACTTTTTCATTCTGTATTCAAAGGTAATGGATTTTTCGTAACCATAGTAACCTTAGTGTATTTCTGGATAAATACATGGGATATATACATTCTGGTTTTATTTTTGAATATAAACTACCACATTATGTATTACTAATAATATGAAAAATAGGATATATGTTAGGATAATGACAGCTCAAACTAGTGTGCATTTTTCTTCTGAAAAAAAATAAATATTTATCAAAAGTATAGGTTCAATTAATTTCTTCCCTATCCCCCCAGTTTTCTGGTATTCTTGTAGTGCCATTTATCTTTTTTGCAAGATCTCCATTAATCTCTTATTGCCATACGATAACACTATTCTTAAGAAATTTGAAGTGCAAATATTTGTGCTTCCAATCTTATTAAAACCATTACTGGAAATTCATCACAGGTAGTTTTACCATTGTGTTCATCGACAACCTAGTTATGAATTGAGAAGCAATGGAAAATGCTTGAAGAAATGCTCATAATAATCTATTTTGTTTGGTCGGGTTTAGATTCATGTCTGATTGTATTCTAACTTATAGCCAAATGAATGTTTATTGATAGACATAGTGGTAAAGTGACTTTTGTAATGGTAAATTAAATAGGGTCAAGACTTGATTCCTCATGCTCTACCTCTACTTCTTGAATGATACATGAGAATACATTCAGTGAAACTACTCTAAGGAAAAGTCACCTGGTTCAAAAGGTTCCTAGAGGAGCTCTTGTAGCTTTTATTTATAAATTATTTTTCTAGAAATTTTGATATTTTTGGTCCTATTGAGCATTCCATAACTTTGATTTCAAATAATTTTTAGGTAGACATAAGATGTAAAGAGAACAGAGAATCTTGCTTATTCAAAACAGAGGTGAATCATATTGTGTTGCCCTGTGCACTATGGCACAAGACCCACCCTTGCCTAGCGTTCTGAACATGGCATGGAGATCAGTCTGTTTGCTTTGAATCCATTTTATTTAGCTGACAGTTTCTCACTCTGCCTGAGGAGGAAGAAGGGACATGAGTGAGCAGGCTGGGATTTCAGGCACAAGAGGTCCCAGTTATTCTGAATAAGGTTTATTCAAGATCTTGCTTAGACCTGCATGTATCTTTAATTTGACCTGGTTTTGCTTCCTTTCAGAGCCTGAGATTTTCTTCTTTGTAGGCTACAGGTTAAAGAGGTGTAATATAATTTTTTTTTCTCTTTTTTTTCCCCAAAGGTTATGGTTTTATAGGGAAAAGTTACAGCTTCTGGTTTTCCAGTCTCATGTCTTTTTCCTACCTTTTGGCTCTCCCCATATTATTATCCTTTCCTTTCAACATTTACACTAATGGTAGTGGTGACTCACTGCCTCAACATAATATGTTATTGACCCTAAACAGAGAGGCAAAGTTCGTTGTCTGTGACATCTGTTTCCTATTCATTCACCAAAATGATTTTGCTAGTTTAATTCCATATGACTGTGTTCCTAACCCAGTGCTGTATACCATAAAGTGATAGATTCTCTCTGTGGTTTTTTGAAGTGCTGTATCTATTAGAAGTTATTTTCAAACCTTTCTTTTTAGGAAGGCATCAATTCTGTCTAAAAATTAGTACTGACTTTTACTTCAGATCATGGAAAGTGCAATCGGTTTAAGCCCATAATAATTAATCCATAACTTGAGGAGGGATATGTTTTCTCAACACTATAATTGCAAATATTTTGTTAACTTAGTTTCTGATCTTGATAGCTGTTGAGGGCTTGAAATACTCATTGATTTTCATGGAAATTCAAGTGTTTGTTTCCTCTAGGGGTTGAGCTGTAATTAAAAGGGAAACCCTTTAAAAGCACGTATGGCAAATGTACACTTTACCACTTTGAAAAGGGAGACCCATTAGGCATCCATGATCCATTAGTGCCTTTAAATATTTTTTCCCCGTATTGACAAATTCAGTTTCTGTGTTGTAAGTAACAAAGCACTGAAATGAAGCCAGCGCCTGTACCGCAACATCTTTGTTATCTGTCTGTCTGCAGTTTTTCTGCTTCCCACCTTAGGCATTTGATTATGTGGTACTAATTCCTCATGCAATCTGTCTGCTCTTTCTCATCCTAAATTCCAGTGGAAGCCTAATGTATCTGCAGTGGGTAGGGACAAGGCAAGAAGAAATACTCAGTCCAGCATCTCAGGTGGGATTTGGGCTTTGTGAATCCATCCCCCGCTATTCATGCTTTCAGTTCCTCTGTGTGACAGTGCTGAAGCTCCTGCAGCCAATACCAAAAGCTGCAGCTCAGGAAAACAATACCAAATAGAGTCCTGCTCTCCAAACCCACTTACCTTACTGTTCTGTAGAGATGACTCAGAGCTGTGAGGAGATGGAGAAGCTCATACTGTTATCTTCAAAACTTTTAACATATACATAGTAATCTAAAAAACACTTCTGATTTTAGGAAACATGTGAGTTCCTTTCTTATGTAGAGAGGAAAATAAGCTTCTTTCATCCATCCAAACACTCACAGGCAAAATGGAAGCTTCTGCTTGGAGAATTCTTAATGTAATTATGGTTTTGTATTTCTAAAATTTAGACAAGGTATTAAGTCTTGTTTTCTCTCTCCTTTAAATTGGTCCAAAAGATGTCCCATTTGCCTTAGATAAAAGAGGAAACACAATGGATTTTATACTGAGATGTATTAGTCTGCAGCTGCTTGAGCTGGGGGTGACAGTACCACCAGTAAAAACGTTGTCCAGTGTATATAGAAAGGTGTAGTGTAAACAGAGACAGTAAGGATAGATTATGACCCAAGTGCCAACTTTTGTTTTGGTGGGAACCTTATTGTTGTGAAGAAACTTCAGAAAAAAAAAAGATTAGAGCAAAATATTCCTCTATTCTTGAATGCTGATCATTTGATGGGCTAAGAAAAGGTGTTAGCTTTCTCTTGTAGTTCTCTTTAGAAAACAAAAAATATATAAATCTGTCTTTGCACTGAACTTGGCACTGAGGATGTACACTTTCTTTTTCTGTAGCACTAGGTATTTGACAAAGTTAACAAATTGTTTTTGTTTCATTTTCCTAGCAGAATTTAGTGGTTCTAATCATGAATCTTTGAAAGGAAGATATTCTTACTGAGACTCAGCTGTATGAAACTTACTTTTCTCTGCCAACCCGAAGGAAGTGTTTCCAGTTTTCAGGAAAGAAATCCTGTCAACTATATTACAAGGGCAGATCCTCAACTGAGTTAAACAAATAGAGAGTTAGCCTAAATTACATGCCGAAGAGTTTAAAAAACTGTGACAGGCTGTTTTGTATCAGGTTTCTGGGCAAGATATTAAGCAGAGCCTTGGAAAATGTGGGAAAGAGCTGTTTTCACAATTTTGTCTGAGTGTAAACTTAGGTCAAATAACAATTTGAGTAAGCTGCAGCTGACTGTGGAAAGGCTGATCCTACAAAACCAGGATAGAGTGGAAGCTATATTTTTTTGAGAGGAAGAGGCAGATGTTTGACATCTGGGCAAACAGGGCTTAACGTATCTGAACTTCAAAAATGGGAGAACCCCAAATTAATACCTGATTTTTTTTATGTTTCTCTAAACCAGTAGTAATTACAGTACTCACTATGCACAGCCATGTACAATTACTACATTTCAGTGAAAACTAGCAAAGTTTTTTTTATCCTTTTTATCTCTATGACCACTACTGCTTGTATGAAATGATAGATCATGATAATAAAAGCAAAATCCATCATAATATCAATATTGTACTAATTGCCAAGTGAAACAATTTGAACAAGAAAATCCACAGAATCATACGTAGAGAGTAATTGCAGTAAGATATATCACTGCCAAGAAGTTTAATTATTGAGAAGAAAATACTATGTTAGGTTTAAGATGTAGTTCTCATGATTACTGTTCATACCTTTTTTATTTATAGCTGTGTTTAGAAACACCAATTTCTAAACCTAAGGATTAACTTTCCTTTGTTTTGTTCAAAGATGACAGCTTTTGTCTTAAAGGACAGATAATAGAAAAATTCTATAGTCTTCTGGCATGAATTTATTTCATTTATTCCAGGATGCAGTGAAATACATATAAATACCAATTAATTCAGTCTGTTCTTTCAGTAGGGTGTTTTGGAAAGAACAATTTGCTATCCAGACCATTTTTAGTGCTAGATTTATGTATATTATAACTCTGAATCTAACATTTGGTTTGTGTTTTTTGTTTGTTTGTTTGGGAAGCAGAGACATTTAACACCATTGTGAGCAATGAAAAGTTAATCTTCATCTCTTTGCAGAATTGGTTATCTGAAATGTCTTGGGTATGAGTCAGTGAGATACGACCCAGTCTCTCTTTCTTATATTAGGGTCTGGCAATACCATGCTACACTTCCAGGCCAAATGCCTGTATTCGTCTTAGCAATTTATCCAGCTGTAAGAGGTATAGGAAATAACGTTTTCCAGGATGGCATTTGGAGAACACCTGCTGCTTCAGGCTTTATTCTGGCTTGAGTGTGCATTTAAGTAGATATATATTGGAGCACCTAGCACTAGAGGGCAGAGTACACCAGCCTTACAGGAGAAACTGCCTTCCTTTGAAAGTTGTAGGCACGTAAGAAAGCACATTGGCTACACCTGAACTGGCAACACTGACATTGCAAGTGACCGGTACTATCGGAATTAATTCCACAGACCTAGAATGCAGATTCAGCAGGCAAAAGACCAAAGGGCAAATGGGCTGTCTGAGTCTGGCATTCTGGTATTTCAGCTTCAGACAGAAAGATCTGGTACGCTCATTGGACTTAATAATACAGATGTGGGGAATTTAGAAGGGAGGGGAGTGGTGTAAGGGTAAAAGCATTATGTTTATTTGTAGCAGCTCTGATGTATCATTTTCTATTGCAGTGCATTAGTGCAGTGTTAAATAAAATCTGCTTATTTAAAATCCTTTTAAATAGTGTCTGCTGATACAATCTGTTAAAGTAGTTATCCTTGCTGCAGATTTCAGTTAACCTTGTCGCAGATATTAAGCCTGAAGCTACACAGACTTTTAGGGACCTTGATTATAGAGCAAAACCTAATGGTGTCATTATAAAACCACAGCTGGACAAGCTTCTGGAGTCCTTGTCCTTTGATCAGATTTGGGTAACACAGCAGCCAGGAAAGAACTCACGCTAACCCTGCTGGAATTGCTGAGTTCTCAGGTTGCTTGAGTACTGCTTTCTAAAAATTAAAACGCAACACAAATTAAAAAATGAAAATGATTGGTATCTTCCAGTCTACTGTATGTATCAATGCAAGCTGGAGCAAATTGCTTCTACAGATCTAGTAGCTGGTGGAAAGGGAGAGTAGTATTTTTTTTTTCTTTTTGTCTCCTTTCCCTTTTGGCAGCATAAGAAGTATTTTGGCTTTGGGCTCTGTTTTTTTTTAAACAAAGAAAAGAAAAACATTGGTTTTCAAGGCTTGTCTTAAGTTCCACTACAAGAACTAAAACCATTTAAAAAGTGTAAAAGTCCCAGATTATTTTGTCCTGTGATCTTACTTCAAAATCACTTGTCGGAATTAGATATATATATATAGTTCTTTATTTTCTCCTTCACAGATATCTAGATTGGTCAGCAGACTTAAAGATGCTGAGATATCCTCAAAAGACAGTGTGTACTGAATAGGACAGAATTAAATCAAGTGTACATTGAGTTCTTTTTTTTTTGGCAAGCAGCAGAGCTTAGTGTTCCCACATTATCATCTTGGAGGTGTTCTGCACTGTCACGTGTATTTACACATCTTCTTCAAGACACTGCAGTCAGTAGCAAATGCTTATTTTGCCACTTCCTGCTATCAGTTTGTTCTAAAGTTGCCTGTATAAACCTCTCTTGGGCAAACTGGCCCAATCTTGTGCACCTTGTCTATCTTCTTCTGGGATTTCTGAAGATCATAATCTTTTTCTCAACATGTCTTTCATCATTGAGAACTTCATATAGGGTCCTATTAAGTGATATTTTCTTTTTGTGAAGATTTGTCCTTGCTAGATTGTTTATGCTTAGATGCAAGTGGTGTTAGACTCATGTAAACGAAGGTATGACACCTCTTGCGCAGATAGACTAAGGACAAACCTGCTGCTTCTGTTTAATTCTTTTGATATCCACTCAGAAGGATAAACCTCAGTTAGCTCTATCTTTATAAGCCTGGAAAGAG
>NW_008607560.1:119498-132000 GCF_000691845.1 Merops nubicus | reverse complement strand
AGAGTGGGGCAGACTTCTTAATATTGCAAGTTGCATAATGAAGCATCACTCTGAGATTTTCCTTATGCACTGGAGAACACATTCATATTTCTCCTTATTCATTTAGGACCATTCAGTCTCCTAAACTGCCAAACACTTGATGTATATTAATTTTTAAGGTAGATATTTTCTACTATGCTGCTGTTATAAAATGTGTTGGTTTATCAGCTGTGATAATTATTCTCACTGAGCAGTACTTGCATTCCTCTTTGGCTTCCACTAGACATGGACCCTTCTCTATACCAGATATGTCCCAACCTTCCTTTAACACAAATGGAATATTAATAAATGGTGACAATATACAGGCAAGTAACACCATAGTAATACTTCTGGAGTGTTCCCAGCTGGAAGTTCTCTTTTTCCCTGGTTTTACAAAATACATAGCCACTAGGGTGTTGAGCCATTAACCATTACTTAAACATTTTCAGCATAGAATTTATTGAAAAAAAAAACAGAAATCTGTAATGAGACAGATTTATGAAAAGGGAAGTCTTTGATGTTTGCTTATGTTTCAGACTTATTATTTCAATGAATCTTGCATTTCTCAAATACCTTGCCAATTAATGTCTTTTTCTGTCACTGTAAGTCCAGGCTTTCCTGAGTATTTTTCATCTTTCATAAGTCTTGTCTTTTGTGTGAACAATACAAGCCTTAGTGTTACAAGGCCATAAAATAGTTGGATATAAGTTTGATTTTTAAAATATTTGATGATTTGTATGAATGTATGAGGATTTTTATATTTTCAAAATCTGTTTCCCTGTCCTCCTAAGTTATGTGAAAATACACGCAAGGCATAAAAGAGGTCACAAAAAGCATGAAAAGCTTTCTAGGATACTTTCTTTCCTGTTGAGCCACTGCCAGAAATCTGACCTAGGTTTCTACACTGACTGCCTACATTGTTTACATAAAGCTTAATAGCCTTTTAGTCAGTACTGATCTCCATCACCCTTTCCACTAGTCTTCCATGAAATATTGTATTTTTATGACAATCTATTTCTGATTAAAACATCTTATGTAAATTGTAGTTGAACTTTGAAAGTTGCTGGAGTTTTTTATCTTTTCCTTCTTTCTCTTCTATGATTTTCATTGTGTAAATAGAGTGACACATTAAAGGGATGAGTTACTGTGAAATTAACTAGTTCATGGGAAAAAAAAATATTTGAGAACATAAAATTAAACATGTAAGAAGAACATCTGATTAGTGTGCTTTAAGGCTTAGACTCATGGTCTTAAGATGAATGGAAATGTGGATGATAATCATCATTATTGTTTCAGCAATAGCTGCTTTGGATATGCAATATTTCTTTATTACAGAGACACGTTTAAGTTGCATTTACAGTATATGTGACTTTTCTTTTTTTGTGTGTCTGGGTATGTTTTTGGCAACATGTAAGTAAGCACCTGGATTTCTGATCTAAGAATTGTTCTGTTTAATCATTTTGTTGAGGAGTGGAGTTGCACAAGGTCTGTACATGTAAGATAATAAGTGATCAGGTGGGAAAAAGTTAATTTTTACACTGCTAATGTACTGCCTGTCTTCTGTATCTGGGAATATATCATTACCATTTCTAATCTGTGATTTAATAAATTCAGTCAATACGTTTCTGTGTTCTTTCTCTGAGCATACTTGCTTTCCTTCAACAGAGATGCATAAGTATATAAAGTTTTATACAAATATCCTGGGAGAAACATAATATTTTTATTTTTAAACTTTTCTGGCTGGTATAAATCAGAGTTGAAATCAGTGCTTATTCAGAAGTGACTAGAGAATCTGGCTTATTAAAAGATTCTGGATACTGGATGATAAAAATTTCCACAGTCCATTCAAGAAGAAATGTAGAAATGAAGGAGATTATTATTAGTGGCAAGAAACCCTCGTTGGTACAGTAGGTCAATAATTTCCTTTTGAATTTTGTACTGAATTCAACTTAGGAGCTACTTATGGTCACTTAATTTCAATGCTGTTAGTCAATTATTTTCTGATCAAGGAACAATAATGTAATCCAATTGGTAAGAATGTTCACGTTCTCATGAGCTGGCATGCTAGCCTTTTCATCAGCTCAAGGACAAGAATGCTCTCTTACATATCAAAATAACTGTAGTGCCTTTTGCTATTCTTAAACAGTATGGTAAAATAATTTTCATTTCAACTGATGTGTTTTGAATGTTTTGAGATATGGCTCGTGGGATTTCATACCACTGTTGCAATGTCACATAATAATTGTTAAGCTGTTAAATTGCACTGGGAATTAAAATACATGCATAAATAAAGTCTTTCTCCTAGGTTTACAGGCAGAGATAAAGCTAGCCAAGGAAAACTGAAAATAAAGTGACATACACTGAAGAAATCAAAAGATCAAATAAATAAATAAATAGTACCAGAAAAAGAGCAGTAGAAGTCTTAGCTTAGCTATGGAAAAAAAGTTTTATGTCAGACATTGAGGCAGAATAAACAAATAGTAGTTAGAACTAGGCCATAAATTAAAATATTTGTGCACAGGACCAAGGAAAATCCAAAGAACTAAGTAGACTAAGTTCAAAAATTATAAGACGATTTCTTGCACCAAAATTTCTTGTCCCTAGTGATGCTTCTTTGGGAGGTACATTAATCAACATAGTAGTGCTCCAGCCAGAGAGACACAAAAATATTAAAGCGACTAGACTAAAGTAATTCCTTGTTCCTACACCTTATCACCAAACAGCAGCGTGTTTAGAGGTAGAACTGCTGTGGGGGAAAGCCACAGGCTGTGCAAATTCTGTGGCCTTCGTATGCTGTCATATAAATTGTGGTCACAACAGGAGTTAGTTTACTAGCTTCTGCAGAGAAGCTGAAGATATGAATGTGCATAGACATGGGTCTACTCCTCCAGGAGATATGACTAGAGGAACAGTATGTCACATTAACTTTGAAGCGTAAGGAAGTTTCAGTTGGAAGATCTGTGTTCTCATCATTAGGTGGAGGACTTCAGTTTACTCTGGCACTTTCAGAAAGCACTTCCATTTAGCATCTGCCTCTTACAGTTGTGTCCCAGAGTATCACAAGAAAATTCAGAAAGATGATACCACTACTGTAACATAAAGCAGATACATTCCCAACAATAACTATTACTATAGAGAGTCGGTTGCATTTCTGCCAGAAAGAAAAGGTAGTGTTTATAAAATCTAAATAGTCTAGCTGGAGAAGAAAAAAAAAAAAGAAAAAAAATGGAACAGTGGGACTGAGAAATACACTGTGTTCTACATACAGGAGGTTGGAGCCAGGAGAGGGTTGGGGTAAAATATGAAAGCCTCTTAAGGGTTTGCCACTTGTGAATTATGCATCTCACTCTCACTAGCAGGCGTAAAAGCATAATTCTAATCTGTTCTTATTACTTATTTATAACATGCACTGGAATGTAAATTCTCTGCCTCCTTTGTAGAAGCTTCACATGCTGGTTAAGGTATGCAGCTATTTTAGGGAGCCTACACATACAACTTTCTTGGCGTAGCACACTGTTGCCAGTTAAAGGGCATAAACTTCAAACAATAAATTAAACTAGCTCTCCTTCCCCATTTACAGGAGGAATATAGACAGGGTGTAAGAAATAAGGGAGAGGATCAACAGATAATAAGAAGAGTATTCATCTTGAAATAAACTATTCTGCATTATTATTATTTATGATAGTTACAGTTATTAATAAAGTACATGTGGGATAGAGAAAAAGCCTGCAACAACCACTGAATTTATGAGACCGGGGACAGATGCATGCTCTTTCTTTTATATCTCTGGCACTGATCGATTTGTATTTTTCCCTGATGGTGGTTTATGCCATTATAACTGTTTGGTGGCTCCTTACTATTGAGTTATGGTTGCAAAGCACTTCACAAACGAGAACAAGGCTCTGAATATTATATCCTAATCTGGACATCCTATAGATACGCCATAATACAGAGCAGCTGACTGCACCACCTGTGATCTGTGTACCCACAAACATGATTTATTCTGGTAATCCCACTTTAATGCATCACATCAGATAGTGGCAGTTATGTTATCTGATGACATTACTGACACTACATGACATAACTGGGTAGTGCAACATGTTAAGGTGAAAGAAAAACTTTGGGCTTTTCAGGGGCTTGGGATTTTCTGTGTGTTTTGAAAATAAATATAAAGCAAATAATCTTAAAAAGAAAGGAGAGGAAAAAAATCCTAACAGTTTTTCCAACCAATGTGTTGACTGACATCTGGGGCTGGTTGTTCTGGTAAGGATGGAGGAGAGCACGTTGAAGTACAGTATATTTTACTACGCTGCTAATTCTGTGGCCAGCCAAAAACTAGCTCAGCTTTTGTAGTCTTGCAATAGATTTAACTTGCTATACATTGTCTTGTTTAGGAGCAGTGCACAGAAGCTGAGTCCTCCCGCTATCCTTGTTCCAGCACTACAGTAATCTTTTAGCAAAACCTTTTATTCTCTGACTATAATTCAGATATACAGAGTTATTCTGGTCCCGGGAAGGCAATAGTATCTATTCTACAGAAACCCTTAAATCACATGGTGGTGAGTTGTTCTCTACATGCATGCCTGGTACTATACAAAATGGTGGAACAAGTTACCCATAATGGGCATAAAATGCATATATAACTAAATAAAGCATAAACCTCTAAACTACTAATCTGTAACTTCTAGTTGACAGCAGTTCAAACAGCCATTGTCACATTTTTGTTTAGATTCCAGCTTCTAGTCTGTGTGCTGTCTCAAGTTTCTGCTTGCTTGACGATTTTTTTTGTTGAATTTTTTTTTTATTATTAAAACAAATTTTGAGGGGTTAAAATGGTATTTTGCAATTTACGATGTATATTCAATTGCAATAAAATATACTAATAAAACTGTTTACTTTTTCTCAAAAAAAATGTCTTTTGGAAATTAATTTCTTTCTTCCCATCCCTGTACTTCTTTGCTTAGGCAGGAAAACTTACTTAAAAATAAAATAAAATACAATGTTGAAGAGTTGCAAGTAGTCTTAGATACAGAGAGAGAAGTATAGCAATATTGCAGGACTCTGTTCTACAGATTTGCAAATTATGCTAACACTTATAAAAATAATTTTTAAAATATGTCCTTGATGTTTAATGTTTCTCCTCAGTAATTTGATATATAAAGATAAACCTGAATATTCTTGTCAGCAGTAGATGTTCTTTGTGGGTGAGTTTCTATGAAAATTCCACTCTCTAAGTTTATTGGATGCCTTTTTTTTTTCCCTGCAGTATTAAAAGGGGGTTTATGGGAATACAGGGTCCTAATTGCTTTTCTGTGTAGCACTTACTATCTTATATACCTGTATGGTGCATTATCTTCTTTGTTTCCTTTTCTCAGGTTGTTTTTCAGCCTCTCTTCCTAAGAGAGTGTTTATAAGCCTTTGCTCACTGTCATTTTCTAGCCAGACTTTATTTCTGCACTCTGTAATATATGCTATTCCAGATGAGACTATTGATTTATATAGAATGGGTAGTAATAGTTGCTGTATTACTTATCATGTATACTTATATAAGTTAATATGCTACTGGTTTCTCTTACCACAGCTGTACATAGATGTTCTTCAGTGGGTTGCAGTCAGGAACTTTGCTTGACCTGATACAATTAACTCAGCACGAAATGGAAGGTGGATCTGAATTTTGTTTCTCCCACTGCAGCAAGGCTGGAATTACTTGGGAATGCAGGATGTACTTCTGTTAGTGAGCCAAGGGGTTCTTGGTCATACTAATGTGAATCCAGAGTAGTTCCAGTTTTATAGCAGTAGGTATCTGAGATTCAAATTTGCAATGTAGTTGCCTAGTGCAAATATATTTATAAAGCTGAAGCAATACGGAGGTAAAATGCTCAAAACATTTTCTTTCCCTTTTTCACTTTTTTGGGGGGGGCTAAACTTTGACAAGAGATCATGTTTCTTATGATGTATACTAATAACTCCACTTTATTTAAGCCCATAGCCATACAGTGCCTGGATTGGAAGCATTCATGAATGGAAATTTTCATTTAAATCTTAAAATAGGACTGCATCATGCCATATGATGTGCAAAGAAATGACAAAGAGAGAAATAAAACTAAGGTAGTGATATTGATATGACCGCAATTTCTTCTCTTTATATGCCTGGTAAAAATTAATGTGCTCTGTCCTCTTTTTGCTTTCTCCCCTTCTGACCTTCAAACTCATTTTGTCCAGCTGTTATAATTGAAGTAAACTAGAGAGACAATGGATGGTTTTAATTCTAGTAAACAAAGATCTAACCTGGAAGTTCATTGGGTTCATTTGATGCTGAATGTTTGCACTGAGTGTCTATGTGTTGTTTGACAGCAAGAGAAGCCTTTAGAAAACCTCCCAGAACAGCTCTGTCTTTTTCTGGTGGTGACTAATGAGGGGTACACTTTAGGGATGTTTAGGAATGAAGGTCCCAAAGAGCTTCACACACACACCATGGTTCTTCTGTGGTCGGTGACATCAGATGTCTTTAGAGTCACAGAAATAATCAGGCAGATTAATTAGTAGTAAAGTATTAAGGAAAGTTTTTGTGTCCTTCTCTGATGCTTTGCTTCAACTTTTTCTAAACAAGATAGTATATGGCACTTCACACAATTTGAGTTTTCTTCAACTCTGCACTGTTAGGATTTCAAGCTAGTGTGTCCGAACTGGAGGGCATGAACAGCCTGGAAAATGTGCCCGTACTAACTGTCTCAGTTCCAACTTTTCTAATGGGAATTAAAAAGATACATATCTTGCTCGGGTATGGTTAAATATAATAATTTTACAAAAAAAAAAGCGCCACAAAAGAACCCCACAATGAAACACAGTGGTCAGGAATGGATGCTAATGTGGCCCTGTGAATTGACCAGGATGAAACAACATTTGAGGGATGTGTTTGTGCTTGGAGAAGCACAAGAGTTTGGGGTGATAAATGGCAGAAAGGTTTTCTGTGCAACAGCTAGGGGTTCTAAGAGCATAACCAGGAGGCATTGTTATTAAAAGTAAAAAAAAGTAGGCTTTTTTTTTTTTTTTCTGTTAAAACATAATTATGTTTAAAAGCATTAAAGTAGTTGGGAGTTACCACTTTTCCAGAAGTGGAACTGTAGTTCTACCACAGACACATAATATCTTCATCAATTTATTGAAATGATTACAGATGGAAATTATTGATGATCCTTTAGTTTCATATTTGTGTCAAAGAGTTTTTCTTCTTGAATATAACTTTTTTACACAGTCCAACACGTGACTGTTGTGGTTTTGGTGCTCCCATATGATACATGGTTTTGTATTATGCTCTTTAATTTCTCAAATGGCGCCTGAAAGTTATGCCTTTCTGAACTCTTCTGAAGCATATAAATCTCAAATGGAACGAGGACTTACTCTTTTATGAGTCATTTGGAAACCCAGGGATATTTACTGCTGAGCAAATAGCTTCTAAAACACATCAGTATTTGTTGGCCAGCTAGAAGCAAAGTTGTTTTTTTTGTTTGGTTAGAGAGCAGAACAGCTTACAGTGCTTCTTGAAAATAATAGTTTGTGACCCTGAGTTTATGACCCTCTCTATTTCTTGCCATTGATTCTAGAGGCTTTACCAAAATTTTTTAATCCTAACTCTGGAACCTTCATGATTATTATATCAGGCAGGATTTGCTGCTATCTTAGAAGGTTGCTGTTATCTTCAATTAATGGGCCAATTCCACATGTGAAAGGCGATTCATTGCTAGTTTATATGATGAGGTTCATGAACAGCCTCTTTTCTTGGGCTTGATTGAGTTGCCTGAAGTAGGCACGTGGTATCATTTGTCACACCCTGTTTTTTTTCTGAAACATTTTCAAGGAGATGGTGATTGTGGCGTGGGATTTACAGGAAATCTGTGCAAAAGATGCAACATTAGGAAAATGCCTTCCCAGAGAAGATTGTACATTAGAGATAGTTCTTTGAGAGTCAATTTAATTAATTGATTGGTGTTTTATAAATACAGAACACAAGATGCATTGTATTAATGTTGTATATGACTTATTGCTTGCTTTCAGAAAATGGTAGAAGGGAAAGAACTGCTAATGATGTCTGATGGAGCAAGCCTGATAATACGATCTTGGCAGTTTATGAATTAGATTTATTTTTTTTTTTTTTTGGGTAGTGTAAATTGGGGCCATTGTTGTATTTGATGATGCAGATTTATGGTCCCAAAGAGTTTACTTTCTAATTAAATATTAAGCTACTGTGAGTTAATTTAACAAACTATAAGAAAAGATGAGAGAACAAAATAAGGATGTGAGCAATGAGCTGAAGTAGTCATACAGTCTTTCTACGTAAACAACATTGTGATTTGAATTCTTTGGAAGTTTTTCATCTTCATACTCTCTCAGCAGGTTTTCTTTGTTGTGCTGCTAACTATCCCTTGCTACAATGCTGCTGTATTATTTTCCTTTGAATATAGCAATGGGATAGCTATTGTCTCAATTATTTTCCTGAGAGAAGCTATGTGGGGTTCCTTACGCGAGTCACGTTTCAACTGAGTGCTCGGCAAGACAGGACGTTTGCCATTTCTGATCCTTACAACAGCTGCCTGGAACCAGGGAGAGTGGAAACAGGGTGGAAGAGGGGAGGAAAGAAGGGTGTGTGGCTCTCTTGCTGTAAACCTGAATACAGAATGCTGCATTTTACAGATAAATTAGAATATTGTAGACATTACTACTGTATTATTTTTGAACACTGGTCTACTCTGACATCTTAACAGCAAAGCTCATGTTTTGAGTCAAGTTCTTAAATCTCTAGTTTCAGGCTTGTTTTTTTTTTTTTTTTTTAAATCTATTAGCTATGTTTTTCTTCTCTCTTAGTAGCGTCTCTCAAATTCCATGCTAAAAGTAGCACTGTAGTGTTGCATATTATCTTTCAAAGACTATCCATTAAATTTGATCAAAGTAAAGTGAGTGTTCTTATTGACCATGCAAACAGGGTCATTCTTTATTCTATCTGTCTCATGAATTGATTGTACTATCAGGACTTACGCTGGTGGTTATTAGAAACTAAGTATGTACCAACTACTGTAGTTAGATTTACCATGATATTAAAGATAGTTGCCTTGAGTAACATGGGAAGTTCCACATATACCACATATCATATAAATGTGCTTGTATGCAAGATTTTAATGATAGCCACTATAGTTAGCAGTTCTCTTTTTGACACATGAGTTAGAAAATAATTTAGTTTGTTTACATTGCCTTTGAGGGCAAAAATATGAAAAAGCAGTTTGATCCTTTTTGTCCCTGCTGTTCCCTTCTCTACCCCCTGCCTTTGTCTTTAGAGAAAGTAGGTAATGGTTTTAAAAAAGATATGTGGGGTTATCTTCTTTTGTTCTGTTTTTGTCATGAAAAATGCAGAATTATTTTTCTGGCTATCTGCTACCTTAATAGAAGATGATTTGAGGGAATCCTGTACCCCCAAGGAAATATATTCTTTTTTTTTTTGCTCTTTGGTGCTTTTTGCCCGAGTCCAGACATGATTACAAAACAAAATCCTAAATTTTAGTTTTCCTCAGTAAATCTCTCTAATTTTTAAGTTTAGGTTTTTGTTCATTTTTTTGTTTGTTTGTTTGGGTTTTTTTTTGTTTGTTTGTTTTGTAAGAAGTAAGTTATTTGAGAGAGTAGTTATTGGAAAATTACAATATGAAGCAACTGATATTTTTTTTTTACTTTAAAGTAACACAAGGGACTGGAATAGTAGAACACAAAGGATTATAACCTGATCAAGCAAATGTGTAAGAAAAACATTTCAGTTTTTTTCTGCGAGTTAAAAAGAAAATAATTGTCTGCTTATCTGTTCATTTTGTGAATGGAGATCAATTAAATTCTTCCAGCAACAGCATGAAATCAATTGTAAAATAACAGATGATTCAGGTCCTATATTGTAAGTTACAGTTTGTTTTACATTAATCACTGAGTTTTCCATTCACTGGGTTGCATTTTCCTGTGATGCATTTCTGGATAATGCTTGTGGATCCATTTCTAATGTGTTTGAGAGCGATCTGTTTTTCATGTCCACAATTGCCTACATTTGATCTTATGCAAATCACGCAATCAAGCAAATGGAAAACAAGGCGGTGTTGCTAGAGGACCTTGACAAACACTGGCTTTGTAATTTTAAGAACCTCCTCCCCTCCTCATTCAGGTTCATATTTCTATCTGCAGTTGTTTGAATCCATTGATCTATTATGAAACACTTTGAACTTTAAATAGGAAAATATTTGCCAAATCAGACTGTGACAAATAATTGAATCCATTATGATGTAATATGTTTTTTATTGTTCTGTTTGTCAGTTTCTGGTTCTGACCTTTTAGAAGAACTTCCTACACTGTATTTGCAGGCTTCTCCAAATCTTTATCAAATCTATGGAGAGTTTTTAATTGGCTGCAAATCTCATACTTTGATTCTGTATTTTCTTCTCTTGCTCCCACTAATGTAATTTTTCTTTTTAGCCTTTATCCCACCTAAATCTTGTAGATGCTATTGAAACTTTTTATTTGGCATTTATTAGTCCAAATGCATTTGCATTATTAAGTGAGGAATAAAGATTTCTTTGCATTGTAGTGACTTGTTGCTTTTTTTCATTATTTTATCTTTCTACTCTTTTTCTAAACCTCTACCCTCCTTCCCTTCCTTCACAATATTCTTATCAGTTGATCCTAAAGGATCTTGCTGCTTGTGTGTCCTGTGTTGCCATTTCTTATTCTTCCTGTTATTTCAACCTTTGCGTGTTTCCTTGTCTTGTCTTTTTGCTTTTTCTATTCCAGGCACTGAGACACACATAGTAATATATAGTCTCTTGTTCTTTTCAGGGAGAGAAATAAAACATTTTGGCATTTCCCATTCTCTTAATCCTTGACAAAGTTCCTCCCTCTTCAAATTTAACTAGATTTTTCCAGAAACCCTTATGCATACAAGTAGTCTCATCAGCTACAGTGTGCATCAAATCAGAGTTTCAATATGAGCTACCTTTCTAAAAGAAAATAAGAAAAAGGATAAAAAGCAGTTCCTTGATAAAGACTTTTCTTTAAAGGAGGGAAAAATTCCCCTTCCCAGCCCTCATCCCAAATCTGTGTACAAGGAAGACAGTAATGCACTATAAACAAACAGAAAAGGAGAAGTCAATTTTTTCTCTTCTAAGTGAAGCCCCACAATACGGTTTCAATTTAGGCAGAAGAATGTGTATTCACTATTTATTAAGAATGAATTAAATAGGTGCTGTGGATTGCTTTCAGCTTTTAAGACTGGTAAAAGAAAAATCCTTCCCGTCACTTTTTTGCCCAAGCAGAATGTGGAATATCTGATACTTGTGTTGCAGACTTCCATCTCCATCTCTGCTTCTTGTGTCTTCTCTGATAGCAGCTGCAAGAAACAAGGGATCCAGGAAGGTGTATGTTAGTGAGGGTAATATAGTCAGTGCAGTATGTGGAGTTTACTTTCTCTGCTTGCTGAGCCAGCTTGAGCACCTGCTCTGAAATGTGCTTTCCCCCTCTCACCCACATAAGCACTGCTTAACCCTGGTAGAATCAGCCCCATTATGTTGATTAAACATGTCACTGTTACAGGCACTCACTTGATGATTTCTGTTTTAGTTATGGCTTTTTTTTCCTTTTAACTCACACTTTGCCATGTGCTCCATAGAACAATGCCACTGAGTGATACTGTGTTTCCAATAAAAATGCACAACTTCGTTCTCTCCTCACACAGACCACAGTAAATCAGAAGGAATTCTACTCCAGCAGGGACTGGAAACATTGGGTGAGGGGAAAATTAATGAGAAAGAAGTTGGGTCTAAAACATTTCTGCTTTAGTGATGTCTCCATTGCAGTTTTTGAATTTGTGCTCACAGATATTTTTGAACAAAAGGATAGTTTGATACTGTTTGGCTTGGAAAACACTAGCATTTGATATGTCTTGTAAAACCCCAGAACTTTTCTGGCATACTAAAAATGTGTATCTATGAGATACGCATTTTACTTGTATATCTTATACTGTTGCCAAAACCTCAACTGTAAATTCTGTCGTAATGGATTTGCTCATTAAAATTTGTGATATGTATTTCAATTAAAAAAAAAAAAATAGTAGAAAATTGTCTGCATTACTTTCCTACTATAATTTTTCTAACAAATGTTCCTATGTTAAGGAAGAATATATGAAACTAAAGCTACTTTAGAATTTTTATTCAGAAAAGAGGATACATTTTGTTCACCATTTTCTGCAGCAATTGAAACTCAAGATAGTTTCATAATAAATAACCACTTAATGGTTGTTTTGCTATAGCATTAGACGGGTTGGCTTTGCTGAAATATATTTTACAAATGTTTGGTGTTCATGCATCTTAAGTCAAACAGGCAAAGGGAGAACAGACCAGTATGTGTGGTGGTAACAATGAGCTCTCTTTGTGTTCATGCTTATAGTGAAATCTGCATGGAGTGA
>NW_008607560.1:101159-119468 GCF_000691845.1 Merops nubicus | reverse complement strand
GCACACATTTTAAAAAAATATAATCTGTGTTAATGAACTTGTACTTGTTTTCTTCCATTGGTTTGATTTGATTTAATCATCTTAAAGATGTTCATTTGCCACTATAGCAAACTGATGTGGTATGTAGCACTTAATAGGCTAACATCTTTGTTATTTGGGTGGTGTATATTCCAGTGTAAAAGTACTGTACAATGGAGTCACCTCAACCAAAGCACACCCCATAGACCTTATTAATGGTAAAAATTTGCAGTTATTTGCTGTTAAACAAGCAGCACCTCTTCACTCCTCTGGGACAAATCTGAAACATTTAAGAGATACAGGTGCCCCTTCCTCTTGATTTTGAATTCACCACTCTCTAAAAGTTAAATTAAAACAAGGTAAAATTCATATGCAAAGTAAATTTGTATTTCTTTTTGCCCTAGATTTAGCAGTTTTTACGCCACACCAGTTTCTGCTCACTGCCTGCACACTTGCTGGCTGTACAAACAGTTCCCAGGTCACCTTGTTTACAGCACAGCTGCCACCATCTCACGTAGATGCCCCGGTCCTGACGGTTTTGGATTCTAGAACAATATACGTACAGTAAGTAAGGATTTCTTCTTTCCTGACAACACAATAGTGCATCAGTTTATTCAAGAATTTCAGTGAGTTCAATCAGGGGAAGGGTTTGTGACATAAAATTAAATTTATTATGATTAAATGCATAGAAGTGATTAGTTTAGTGGTTCTGTGAACCTTCTGATTATCACTTGCCAACTTAATTTCCATTTTGTCTTTACGCAATCAGTATAACCTACATATGGGCATAGCCTCTGCAAACTTCAGTGCAGGAAATGTTCTGGTGATATGCCCATTTTGTAGCCCCTGCTTTGTGTGTTACTGTAATCATTTATCTATTGACTACAAATACTGCATTAGAGGTATGCCTTAGATTTATTTTTTATGGTTGCACAGCTATGTTTTCAAATTCTTAAAATAAACCCCACAATGTCCCCTAAAAAAAGCCTTACATTTTCCAGTATGGTCTGAATATTTTCTGGTCTTAATCATATTTTGCTTTCATTTGCAGATGGAAAGAACCAGTAGAAGTAAATGGAATCCTAGACCGGTACATAATTTATATTGCCAACAATGACCAGAATTTTACAAAGTGGGATATAATCTATAATAGCACAGAACTTTTTCTGGATTTTACTATACAGCAGCTTTCCCCGGGTACTGAATACCTCATAAAACTAGCTGTAAGTTTTAAAGATCTGTTGTAGAGGTGTAAAATGGTGAAAATTATTGATTTTGTTAACATCTTAAATACTTAATGGTTCAGGCGTCCACTTTGATAACTTCTTCTTTCTGAGACTAAGGCTGAAGAGCCATCCTGAACAGCAGTAGGTGATTTGTTTCAAAACAGGCTCTCAAAAAGTTTGCATGTCACTTAAATACAGATTTTCTTGAAGGATAAATTGGATGACAAGTAACAGAGAGCTGACCAGAAATACAAGAAAGACTAAGAAAATGCCTCCTGACCCTAACTTAAACGAAAACATTGAATATATTTGAAAATGTTAGCCTTTCATATTTTGTATAATAATAAGTTGCTCTTTCTTCATAAAATCTGTGTGTAAGAGGAAATAGCAGGGAGAAAAAGAGTTCAGTGTAAAGTAGCAGTTTGTTTATTCACAACGTTTTAAAAGACCTTGGTATTTTCATTCCATTTCTTTATCATTGGTTTTATTTTGTGATGGAATAGAAAAGCTTCAGCTCACTAACAGACCTGAAAATATGTGCATAAAAGCATGGGATTGTCCCTTGTTTTAAGCACGCTGTTCATTTTATAACAATACCTATATAAGGATATTTGCTTTGATAAATGCCATAGAAAAATATTCTGCTCTTGATTATGAATAAATTTACATTTATGTAGACTGGGTATGCATTCATTTTTTCTTAACATGCTCTTGAATGTTCTAAATATTATAGCACAAAAAATAAACTACCTTCAGGTAATGATAAGGATCTGACTTGAACTTGACAAAGCAAAGATATTCAGTCTAATTAAAGCTTAGATTCCTGTTGAAATTAATTCATTTCTGACGAGATGTTTCAGCACAGTAAATTGTATAGCATGTAAAATAGCACTGTGTCCAAAACTGAGGCAATACTTCAACAAGCATTTTATGCCTTTATTCTTGTTTTTCCTATCAAAAGAATTTGTGCTGTCCTTCTCCATGCCACAGCTCTTCTCTGTTCCTGCTCAGATCCTGTCTGTGAGGGCACAAGGAAAGAGGATCAGGGGAAAGTTAAGAGCTAGGATCTGGAAAGCAACTTCTTTTGGCTGCTCTGCCTTGGATATGGTTAAAACAAAGAAGCGCTATGTAGACTGTATTTTTACTTCATGAGCATGTAGATCTTTTGTAGAAGTTACTAAATAGATTTTTAAGAACCTTTGATCTTTGTAAGATTTATTTATTTATTTATTTATTTACATTGCATCAATGATAACCAGAAAGTAAAATAAGATAATTTAATCTGGTGATGAAGATAACCAGGATTACCTGCGTAAAATATTACGGTCCATGATAGGCAGGTTAGAAGATCTAAATGTCCTTGCAGCTTTGAAAATAGTGAATCTAAAAGTGCATGAAATGCCCAATATCTTTGAGGTGTGATAGCTTTATTATAGTTTGAGACGAATGTACTATTAGAGATTTAAAAGTTATGAAGCTTAAACATGGCCAAATGTTATACTTAATGAAAGAACAAACACAGAAAACTCCAAAAACCCAAATCAAACACACACCTGGAAAGAAATGGGAATATTTAGTGTTTCACATATAATGTAATTTGAATTTTAATAAAACTTTTAAAGTAAAAACAACAATAGAATACCTTCAACACTGGAAACTTAACTAAATACTTCCTGTTTTTTTTTGTTGTTGTTGTTGTTGTTAGAATGAAATATTTGAGGTAGAATCTTTTTCTTTTCCTTGTTGCACAGCTAATGCCAATTTCATTTTGTATCTATACAAAAACTGGTTTTGGTTTATGTGGGACATTAGAGGCTGGGTTATCAAAAGTTGCAGCTTCAAACACAGGAATTGGAATCCTCATCAGCAGAACTTTCAGCATCTCACAGGCTGCTGGCTTTAAGTTTTGTATGACAGGTTAATACAAGTACATTAAATACAGTTAAGGAAATGTTTATCTCTGTATGCTGTTAACAATTTTCACAGGTGATTACTGCCATTGTACTCGTAGATGAGTGCAACAGCTTTTATAAGCAAAGCTAATACTTCTTTCCAAACGCCAATGGAGAGTCTTGTATTAGTGCAAAGGAACTTTTGCTCTGTTTGTGCCCTGAGCTGGATGGCTGTGAGCCAGGCCACTCTGACAAAAAATGAAAAGCTGAAAGGCTGCTTTTAGTAGCAGGGGTGGTACATCCATTTATATGACTTGAGTGCTTTCATGATTTAACTATCAAGCTAATATCTCCTCACAGCTGTGTTGTGTGGGTAGGCTAGCTCAGGTGCTACCTGGAGGATCACTGTGTGGTGTCTTGTGTATTTTGTATCTGTCCCTTGTCTCCCTGGAAGCTTTAGGATTTATTTTTAAAAAATTTGCCTTGAATTTATTTCTCAGTGAAGTTCAGGATGGTACAGTGGGGCCTGATCTAGATGTAGGATTTCATGTCTTGAGCATCACTGGATGGGATTGCCAGAGTTCCATCAACATCGAGTCCATTTGGATACACTGACTTAAAATCCCCTATTTAAAATGTACATGAGCTATCTTTTACTGGTTCATAACGAGAATCTAAAGCTTCATACCTCAGCAAGTTTCAGAGATACAAAAATTTAGCTTCGTGAAGTTCAAGAAATAGAGGAAAGGGAAGGCAGCTGTTACTGAGCCCTTGAATGAAAAAGCCTTCCACTGCTGAGGAAGGCTTGGTAGAACTTGTTTAGCAAGGTGGTAAGGAATGTATGATAAAAGTTCTTCCAGAGCCGGTCTTGAACTGAGGTTGCGTTTTTTTTCATCTTTATTTGATAGCCTAGACTGATTCTGTCATTCTGTTGGGAGTATAATTTCCAGTGACAACAATACAATGTTGGTGTGTAAAATAGCCTCTCATTTACAAAGAGCTCTTATTTTTACCAATGGGCCCAGTATACACTTTTGGAATGGGGTAGGAAATATATGTTGACTGCTTTCTGATTTAAAGCACATGGAAAATTGAAGTTAATCCTTTCAAATAAATTATATTAGATTGAAAGAAACGTTTTATTCCTGGAGATATGGACAGAAAGGTTGTTTTTCGTTTGTGAGCTGATGATTCAGAGCAGGCTATTTGTCCACTTCAGCACATAGGTGACTCCTAAACACACAGGTGATCTCCTAAGTTTTAATTAAGTGTACGTCTGAATCTGGATCTTTGTTGAATTCAGTTTTTAATTTATTTTATTACAAAACAATAAAATCATAATAACCTAACCCAAAAAATTTTAAATCTAGTACAGTTTGTCAATTTTTTTAACTTCTTTAAGAACTTCTGTCTCTTGTCAGTGATCTTAGTGCAAGTAATTGGAAAACCAACACACGTAAGGACCATGGGTGTGTAGTCTTATGGCTGTGCATGTAAAACTTCAAAAGCCTGTTATATAGGGCAATATGCACATTTTCTTGCACACTGTATTGTTTCATAATCAAACAAAATGTAAAAATCATATAATCAATCTTTTCTTCTCTGATAACTGAAATACAAATGATTTGACTTTGTTATCCATAAACATGTAATAATAACTGTTACATATTGATTTATAGTAGTGTTTTTTCACTATTTTAATTGCATCTGCACAGCACTCTGTGTGCTGTCATGAAGTGCAGGACTGTCTGCAAGGCATTTCTTTCTCAGTGACTATTCATCGTGGTAATTTTTTAAGTGTGTTGCAAGTTGGTCAGTATATTCTGTATCTGGAACTTGTGAGAGCTTTTCAGTCAATTCCAGTAGAGTTTTGCATTGTAAATTATATATATTGTACTGCAAGTTTCTTTAGCTGTGACTTTAAAAGCAGTGGAAATGTAATTTTGATTATGGGTCACAGTCAAATGCAAAATGCTGCAAGCCAAACATTGGTATCATGTTTTAGCTATATTATACCAAAAAACTAAATATCATGAGTAGTACCTCTTGTTATTTAAGAAAAGAGGTAAACAAATCTATGCTTAGAAGTATCTCTTATGAAAAACATAGACTTACTAAGTTTAGATGTGTAAAAACTATAAAACAAACAAAAAAATCTTTGCTAAAATTATTGGTATTACATTGAAATATGTTTATTAATTTTGATTCATATTTTAAGGCTTGCACTGAAGGTGGATGTTCAATAAGCGAAGCTAGCACAGCTATAACGGATGAGAGTACACCAGAAGGTGTTCCTGCTCCAAAAGCCCAGTCATATTCATCTGACTCCTTTAACATCTCATGGACTAAGCCTGAGTATCCGAATGGTAAGTGAACTCTTTTAGCCTCAAGTTAAAAAGATGATTAGTAAAGGTAAATTAATATTCTAAATGGCAGCTTATATGTGGTGCTTAATTTTTAATGATCATTTTAGCACATAAAATACCTGAGATAGTATCATTGTCTGCAGCTAGGAGATTGTGGTTTTCAGCCTGTCGTACTGTTTCAGTGGCTCAAAAGTGCTCCCTTTTGATAGTTCTTGTGTACTGCATCTCGTTGTTTAACGTTTTCCAGGACAACTGAGCTGAGGAATAGCCTTGGAGAATATCAGTCTGGGATGTTCATTTCACCCTTCAGTAAAACATTAATTTCTTTTACGTTAATTGATATGTAATAATGATTAGTGTTCTACATACTCATATTGAAGGTGTATGTTTCCAAGGCTGTGCAAGTTAAATAATATACTTTCTATTGTTTAGAAATGTTTTCCATGGTGAAATATCCGTGTGTAAAATTTTTGGATAAATTCTACCTTTCTAATAGTATTGTACAGTATCATATAGCCTTGGAATTCACCTTGATTTTATTATCATGCATGTAACAGTTTAAACCACAGCAGAGGATGCTATGCAGAAATCATTCAATTTAAAGCAACAGAAATGTTTTTCCTCATTGGTTTATCATATCGACATATATCCTTTATATATCCACAGTGGTTTCACATTAATTTCATTTTTTCCCTGCAAGTTTTTTTTCCCAGTTTTGATCATAGTAGAGCACATTCCACTTGTACAACTTTACTACAAGGCACTTTAAACGATTCCCCGAAAACCTGAGGATTGTGAAGCCACAGATCTGTAATATTCTGTAAGGTTATACACTACTTTTAGAAAGAAATAAAAGTATGTCATTGGCTGTTAAATAATGTATTTGATATTTTATGGCTTTTTTGTCTAGGAGTTATATTGGAAGATTTTGTCTCCTAGCCCTTTAGACACCCTCTAATCTGTTTCTAAAATCCCATCAGCATATGTGGCAAAGGCTTAGAGGAAGGCAAGGAGGAAGGAAAAAGGGGATGGGTAAGGGATAGAGTGAGGAGGAATTGGAGAAGGAAGGCAGAAAAGCCACATATGTGGCTTAGTGGCTGATACTGAATAATTTTCAGCAAAATGGGCATTTTTTTTTTTTTTTTACATTTAATAATTAATGTCAGGACCAGATCCTGTTATCCTTGTACTGTGGGAAAAAAATCAAATAGTTTAGAAAGTGGTTTAACTAGTCAAATTAATATAACTATATGCATACATATACTTACGCTTATCAACAGCACAGGATAAATACTTATAGTTTGATAAATACATTTCCATGTTGTAGCTTGTTAACACAAGATTTGCTATGTACAACTTGACTCTCCTTTTAAATACAATAAATAGGCTATTAGGAAACAACTGAGGATGTTAGTGCACCCTCAGTGAGTTTACAGATGACACCAATTTGGGCAGAAAGTGATGATCTGCTTAAGGGCAGAAAGGCCCTGCAGAGGGATCTGGACAGGCTTGATCCATGGGCTGAGGCCAGTGGTATGAGGTTCAACAAGGCCAATGCCAGGTCCTGCATGTGTCACAACAACCCCAGGCAATGCTACAGGCTGGGGGAAGAGTGGCTGGAAAGCTGCCTGGTGGAAAAGGAGCTGGTCGACAGCCACCCGGTATGAGTCATCAGTGTGCCTAGTTGGCCAATGCAGGCCAACAGCATCTTGTCTTGTATCAGAAGTAGTGTAGCCAGCAGGACTAGGGAAGTGGTTGTCCCTCTGTACTCAGCACTGGTGAGGCTGCATCTCAAATACTCTGTGCAATTTTGGGCCCCTGACTACAAGAAAGACGTTGAGGTTCTGGAGGGTGTCAAAAAAAAAATTAGTAACAAAGCTGGTGAAGGATCTTATGAAAGTCTTGTGAGTGGCTGAGGGACCTGAGGTTGTTTAGTCTGGAGAAAAGAAGGTTCAGGGAGACCTCACGCTCTACAGCTACCTGAAAGAAGGTTATACTGAGGTGAATGTCACTCTCTTATCTCAAATCACAAGTAATAAGACAAGAAGAAAAAGCCTCAAGTTGTGCAAGAGGAGGTTTAGATTGGATATTAGGAAAATATTTTTCACCAAAAGGGTTGTCAAGCACTAGAGCAGGCTTCCCAGGGCAGTGGTGGAGTCATGATCCCTGAAGATATTTAAAAGATGGGTATATCTGGTGCTTAGGGACATGTTTTAGTGGTGGACATGGCAGTGTTAGGTTAACAGTTGGACTTAAAGATCTTAAAAGTCCTGTCCAGCTTAGATGATTCTGTGATTCTACAAAATACAATAAATAGCTTGTTATGAAAGCTGTGAATTTGAATGGGATGCACAACAGATGTGATAAAATCAGGAGAGCTTTATAAAAGAAATTGTACTTATTTTTTGTCCTTTGTACTTTCATCCTTGGAAAATGGAGCTTTCAACAGTCTCAACAATACTGTTTCCACCTCTATATTGTGAACAATGCATTTAGGTGATTACAAAATTTGCCATATAACTTACTTCCCTGTAATCCCAAATACACCCTATGTAGGCCTCCTGTGTGTATTTCTCTCCTTTAAAAATATCCTCTGGTATTTTCACATCTTTTCACTACTTGAAGTCCATAGAGTATTTTCCCCTTGGTACTATTGTTTCTTTTTTTATACATGATACATGGGCACCATGCATGTTGCCGTTTTCCTTGTGGTCAGAACTGATGTATTCAGCAAAGTAAGCTGCTGCTGTCCTGCTTTGAAGGGAAAGGCTGCTGCTTTCCACCTGCAAGCCCTTGCTAAGTGGTTAAGAGTGGAAGAATTGCTATCAAGAAAAGTGTGGCCAGCAGGTCGAGGGAGGTGATTCTCCCCCTCTACTCTGCTCTGGTGAGACCCCACCTGGAGTACTGCATCCAGTTCTGGAGCCCCCATTACAAGAGGGATGTGGACCTGCTGGAGCGTGTCCAGAGAAGGGCCACGAGAATGATCCGAGGGCTGGAGCAGCTCTCCTATGAGGACAGACTGAGAGAGTTGGGGCTGTTCAGTCTGGAGAAGAGAAGGCTCCGAGGTGACCTTATGGTGGCCTTCCAGTATCTTAACGGGGCCTACAAGAAAGCTGGGGAGGGACTTTTTAGGCTATCGAGTAATGACAGGACTAAGGGGAATGGGGCAAAGCTGGAAGTGGGCAGATTCAGGCTGGATGTGAGGAAGAAGTTCTTCACCATGAGAGTGGTGAGACCCTGGAATGGGTTGCCCAGGGAGGTGGTTGAGGCCCCATCCCTGGGGGTCTTTAAGGCCAGGCTGGATGAGGCTCTAGACAGCCTGATCTAGTGGGAGGTGTCTCTGCTCATGGCAGAGGGGGTGGACCTGTGTGATCCTTGTGCTCCCTTCCAACCCTGACAGATTCTGATTCTGTTTTAGCAGAGGACTTAGTAGTGTTGGATTGATGGTTGGACTTGATGATCTTAAAGGTCTCTTACAACCTAAAGGATTCTATGATTCTATCTTGTGAGCATTTGTCAGCCAGAAGGGCAATAGGACTTTTTTTTTTTTTTTTTTTTACCATAGCATGCTTACACTTGCACAATGGTCAAAGAGGGATATTCAAATTTTCTCTTTTTGTTTCTTTCTTCTCCCTCACTTTTTTTGGATTTTAAAACAGATCATAAAGCTAATCAGACATTTTACTATTCTCCTATTTCTTTCCAGTTTCCTTTTTCCTTATTTCATAAAAAAGAATGAAAAAAAAAATAAAAAAAGCAACTCTGAATCAGGAAAGCTTGCATTGTTTGGTGACTGCTTTTTTTCTTTTTTCATCCTCAGCATATCTCTTGGACTGCATACTGGCCACATCATTTCTAATAGCTCTCTGTGTCAGTATTTTAAAACTCTGTAGGAGGATGAAAAATATCATAGTTGAGAAGACTGAAATTTGAGAAACACCAGCATAAGGAACTTTCCCTTAAATTTTCTTCAGCATTTTACTGGTGTATTCTTACAGTCAGAAGTTCTAAAGTAGCCTTTTTTTTTTTTTTTTTTCCAAAGACATAAAAACTGTTTCCCACTTTTGACTTAATTGTTTCAAATTTAGTCAGTTTAAGTGTACTAGATGTAAATAGTGCTTTTTGAAATTACCAAACTTGGCTTTGTTTCAGATGGAAACCTCAAAACTGCAAAGATTTCCATAATCATAAATTGTCATCTCCGTAGTAGATCTGTGGGGCCTTCCCTTTACCTCCCTCCTCCTTTCTAATGAAATTATATGAATGAAGTTGCTGTTTATTTCCAGGGGCTGAAGAAGCTTATTAGCTGTTGCTGATGTTGAGTGGGTGCGTAGTCTGACTGGGGTTTGGACAGCATAGACTTTACTATGCTCTCTTGGTATATATGGAATTCAGCTGCTCACCACCAATTAGAAAAGGAGGATTAATAAACTAGCCTTGAGACCAAAAGTGACAAAGCAGATTCAAGATTACTTGGCTTCTTCATAAAGATGACACAATATTGGGGGGAGTCAACCTTTGACATAAGAGATGTCAAGGGCTAATGTTATCCAAACATGGATATTGAATTTCTGGGGTCCATTTTTGGTTGAATTTAAGGCAAATTTGCATTATTTTGTGAAAAAAAAAAAAAAAAAAATCAATCATATTAAATGGGGAATGATGCATCTAATTCTTTGTTGAAGGTTTTTTAGAAATGCCATTTATGTACCAGGTGTTGAAAAAAGACGTTTGGAAGATAACATGCTGAATATATTTGTAATATGCATATTTTCTTTTGTCTTATTTTCAAATCAACAATAAAATAATTGATGGGACATGGCATAGATGTATGCCACTTTACAAGAAAACTTTTCTCTATTTCTATCACATATATATCACATATGTAGATAATGTAATATAAGCAGTATTGACCATTTTGTTGAGAGAAAGAGATGGAGAGGCTTGTGGAATGACATATGGCATCAGATATTCTGTTTTAAACCTTCACTGTTCTGGTGGCCTCAATAAAGAATCATATATTCTTCAGATCTTATCTATTATACTCTTGCCATATAGTCTGAAGTCCGCTCTTTAAAATCCTTTCACTTAAAAAAGTGACCTTGTCTCTTATCACTATTGAAAATTTTCCTTAGATGATCACATCTCAAAAACTTCACTTTGCTTTTGTACAGGTCACATATAACATCAAGTCTTGATCTGGACTGCATCTTCCAGAGCTTTATGGAATTTCTGTGGGAAATATTAGATATAGTAAAAACTGCTTTATAAAATTATTCAGTGAACTAACCCAGTACTTGTTCCTGCAATTCCTTGTGCTTGTGAGAGAAGACTTGTGTTTGTAGTCAGTGAAACTGATATAGGTAAAAATATGTTTGCTTAAGATCTGACCTCTAGATTGTACCTTAAGAGTACTTGTAGTACTTTAGATTCAAAAACTCTTTTCATTTTGAATGTCTGGAATATCATTGACAGATTATATGGCCTTACCCAGGGAAGGGAGAGGAGGAAGAAAAAGGGAAGAGTGTGTAGCTTACTTCAGTCTACACGTAATTAACATTGTTGGATTTCTTTTCAGAGTGAAACATAATTGTACTATAGTCAATAGAGATTTTGTCTTCAGTGAACCTGAGATTTACTCTAGCTAGCCAGAATTAATAATTATGACCTAGACTTAATAATTATGAAGAAATTGTATCTTTTAATTTTGACCACGTGTTGCTTATGAAACCTTGTAAATCACAAAAAAGTCCTATACTCTTCAACTTTCTATAGGTGTTAAGCTTCAGGAATATCTAGCAAGTCTTGAGAAGTACATAAACTTTTGGCCAACTTTGACCTTTTTCTCAGTATGCTTTAAAAACATACTGGAGAAATAGAATAGCTAAGTTATTTATGCCTGGCCAAAAAGAATTATTGCTTAATGTAGAAAAATGGCTTCACATCTCAAACTCAAGACTACTAACCCTTTCGTTCTTTGCACTTCCTTTCTTTCTTTTCGTTCTGTAATTTGCTTCACGTAAGGCAAAGGCAGAAGCAAAATCAAGAGATAATGGATCAGCTTATTAAAGATGATTGTTCTCTGACACTACTGGGAGGACTAACAAAAGCTCACAGTGATGACCAGCAAGCTGGTTCTCAGTGTAGATGCTGCATAGTGCTCTTGTTTTGGGAACACTTTAAAAGAATGGTCCAGTTAATTAATACTGAATTACAGTGGGAATCCCAGAGAGGTACATATGGCACCCACATTAATATCAAATGATTCAATATGATATCATTATGATTCATGCTGTCACTATAAGTATAAAAGGAATTAATAATGATTAAAGGGTTACTTTAATCCATTACTTTAAAGGGTTAGTGCTACTGGTATATGTACCTAAAATATTTCAGTGTTGAGTGTTGCTCTCTGTAAAACGTATCCGTAAGTAACATATTTCATCTCAGATAAATATAATATTTTTACTATGTATATACATTTTGTTTATTTAATGTAGGGCAAATATCAATCATTAGTGCCCTTGCTTTAAAAGCAACTAGGTATGGAAACCCAAAGGATTTTTTCTTTATGAAGCTTGTCAACTGTGGTAGGATTGACAGCATAATATTTGCCTGGACTTTCTCCCCCCCCCCATCTCTGCTGTCTGTCTTGAGTTTAGCCTCTCAGTTTTCGAGAAGAGGAAAGAATCAAGGAGTATGTGAATCGCTTCACTGTACATGCCACTGTGCTCAGCACTAGTAAGGCCACACCTCAAGTACTGTGTTGTTCTGGGTACCTCAGTACAAGAAAGACACTGAGGTTCTGGAACATGTCCAAAGACAGGCAATAAAGCTGTTGAAGTTTTATGAGGACCAGCTGAGGGAACTGGTGTCCCCTCATCACTCTCTATAACTACCTGAAAGGAAGTTGTGGTGAGGTGGGGGTCAGTCTCTTCTCCCAAGTAACAAGAGGAAATGGCCTCAAGTTGTGCAAGGGGAGGTTTAGGTCCAATATTAGGAAAAACATCTTCACCAAATGACTTATCAAGGCTGGGAACAGGCTGCCCAGTGAGGTGGTGAATCACCATCCCTAGAGGTATTTAAAAGGTATGTAGATGAGGTGCTTAGGGGCATGGTTTAGTGGTGGATTAGTAGTGTTAACCTAACAGTTGGACTAGACGTCCTTAAAGGTCTTTTCCAACCAAAATGATTCTGTGATGCTTAGCTCTGCATTTCTTTAGCATACAAATCATTTGAAGTATAACTCTTCAAAGCTCAGCTGAAACAGTTGTGTATACACTTTCATTTACAAAGCATTTCTCCATTCAGTAGAGGGGAAAATCTTTTCTCAATTTCAAACAGAATCTTCCTCATTGTAGTTTCAAACAATTGAGTTTTAAGGAAAGGAAAGATGAGCTGAGCTATACTTATACAATACAAAGATGTTTTCTATAATGGGAAGATTAGAACTCTGAACTGAACTCACACCTAATGAATCCTATAGCTTTGCATTTATTTGCATTAAGATTTCACACTTAAATAGCTTTTTAAAAAGAACATTCAGAAATGAGAAAGATGGAGGAATAGACCTGAGAAAAAAGATTCCTTTGCAAGCTCAAATTCCAAAGTCTAAGCAAATCTGTAAAATTCAGTCTTCAGTTCATAAAATTCAAAACACCATGTATATATAGTTTGTACAGGATTCATGTTTATCCTATCACGCACAGTTAGAAGAACAGATTTCCTTATAAATGAGAAGCAATCACCTACAATTTTTGAGCTAGTATTAGCCAGTTGTACCAGAAATATCATTCTCTACTCTGTCTAAAATTCTGGCCAATGTTTGAGTTGGCAAATATTTTTTATTTCATTAGATTGAATAGATAATGAATAGTTTACTTCAGGACTTTTTCTACAGCATCTTGAGAAGCAAGCAGCAATGCATACTATTTTGTGGTTTTGTTCAGAAAAGTGGTTAAGACTATTTAAAAAACCAGAAACCCTGAATTAATGAAGTATCTCTTTTTTTTTTTTCCAGAAAATGCAGAAAATCTAAGATAAAAATCAACAAGAATGAGTATCAATAATATGTTTTATGTGACAAAATTATTTATTACTGATTTATTGTAGATATAGCAGTGGCCTGAGTTGTCCTTCAAAGTTTCAATGATATTGTAGATAACTATTTTTTTTCCCTAAGTCTAAAGCTGTTAAGATGTGAGGTGGTTTTGTTTGGCTATTCAATTCCTGTTTTGAATAACCAAAACAGAGTAGGCTTTGAAACAGAATTGCCTCAGTTTCCCTGATTTCAAGATGGTGTTAACTGCTGTTCAGGAATAAGTTAGTTAAGAGGTAATCTTTGGAAGAGTCTAATTGTTTTCAAAAGTTTCAATCCATTTGCGAGGCTTTCAACAGCTGAAGATGGGAGAGGTTTTTTTTTAAGTGTTGCATACAGTCCTGCTAAACATTTACATGCCTAACTGTAAACTGTTTGAAATATTAGTACTACCACCCTAATATCTGTAGCATTAATTTTCTTTTAAACTTTTAGCTCTTTAGACATTGAGTGCTATCACATTGTTTTGTAGGTATTATTACTAGCTATGGATTGTATATGGATGGTGTTCTGGTGCAAAATTCATCACAGCTAAATTGTTATGCTTATGGACTTGCCCCATGGAGTCTGCATTCCTTCAGAGTCCAGGCATGTACTGCAAAAGGTTGTGCTTTGGGCCCATTGGTGAGTACTTTAATTTGCATTCTGGAAGTGTAATAAATGTCAGATGACAGTGAATATCAGAGTACATGGTGATTATTCACTCTGGTCAGTACTAACCCATCTGGCAAAATGTGACATTTAAGAAAAAACCCTGTTTAAGAGCTGCTAAAGATTTGATAGGTCATTGTTAGGCACCGTTCCAAAGTAGAACATAGGTACAGTGAAGAAAGGTAAAATCTGAGGCTGAAACACAGATTATTTAAATGAAACAGAATTAATAAGTTTAAAATGTAGAGACATGCTTTAGCCAGATTTCTAAGGATGTATAAAAAGAAAGAATTACTGTTCCAGTAATGAGCAAATTTCTAGGTGTCTGACTGAAATGACTGAAGTTAATTTGAGAATTCCAGAAGCAAGAATTGGAAATAGGAGCAAGGAAAATATGGTGATTTGTAAATATCTTTTGAATGCAAGTATGTAATTGAAAGACTATATTGGATGTATTTTAGCAGTCTTGAACCACACCCTATTTTTTCAGAATGTGAGAATACAGGAATATTAAATTTGACATATGAAAAACAAGCCTTTTGAGGCTTTTTTTAATTTGTTAAAGATTTTTAGACTTACAGCTGAACTGATAAATCCAGTATGATTTCATAGTACTGTAGCTGATGAATAACTGGAGTGATATCTACTCTGGTTTTGTTTTCAGGCACAACAGAGAAAACATCTGTGTTAATTCTGAGATTTAATTATTTGTTTAATTCAGCTTTATGTGTGCACTTTTATTAACAAGGAAAGCCATATAAAAATAAAAACTTAAAGGAAGATTTGGAAAGAACTTTCAGGTTTTATTTTTTTATATAATTAATTAGACTAAATTTCCAATATTCTTTCCAAGATAGCTTTCTTTCAAATGCTGCTAATATTGTCTATCTGTGGATGAAGACTAGATAAACTTTATAACCATTAAAAAATTTTGTAGCTTGCTTTACTTTGAAGGGTATTTACTCTTAAAATCTTGAATGGCTTTTTGTCAGTTTTTTTTCTTGTACAGTTTTTACAACTTCACATATACCCCAAAAGGAAACCTTGTTTTAAGATATTCTATGTTCAACAACCTAAGCCATTGTGTTAGTAGTGATGTTTAAGACAAGTTGTTACCAGACTTTGCATACAGATGAAATATGTATGTTTTCAGTCCCTCTGTCCTATCAAAAGGACATCAAAAGGACAGAATAGAACAGCAGCAGATGGGGTTTTAAAAAATATTTTTTTAAAAAACTGCAGACTCCTAACTTGATTTTTGAAATAATTTAAAGTAGGGGTCGCTGTAGCTGATACTCATCTGCATCTCATGATCAGTGCACTAACTGTTTTCCAAAGCCAGTGATCCAGCTCTAATCACAGGAAATGAAGTACAACATCTTTATTTAGACTCACCTTAGTGCTGCCAGGAAATTAAAGCACTGCATCTTCATCTGATTTTTCAAAAGATTTTTATATCAATTACAGAATAAATCCAATGCTTTAAAAAAAAAAAAAAAAGAAAAAGAAAAAACAAATGTGTTGCCTGTACTCTAAATAGTATAGGAAACATCTCCCAGCTGTAAACTGATATGCTTCCAGCTATTTTTGTTGCTGATCTTGTGTTTAATGTGCCCTAATTGATGCATGAATGCTATATGACTATCCTAAATATGGGAATTCTCCAGCTTACATTTCTGAAGGTGGCTCTGAAGATTACAATGAGCTATGAGAGCATTAGTAGTTATTGTGTTTCAATAACTTTATTTGGGTTAGGTAGATTTTGTTTAACTTTTTTTTTTTTTTCAGTGACTGATTTATTTTTGAGTGAGATGCAATTTGTTAACACATAAATTAAGAAACTGTAAATTTTAATCTCTTTCCAGAAAAGCTGTGGTATTGCTTTTGTGTCTGTTATAATTGGGTTTTTGTTGCTTAAAAAAGAACAAAACTATGGATTATCAAGAACTAATGTAATCTTTAATAGATTCTTTAGAGGAATTCAGGAGATCTCAAATTCTGCTGGTTTTGAAATGTGTTTGCTCTTGTAAATATCTTGTAAATAAATGGAAATATTCAATACCAAATATTGTCATTTCAACCCACCGCTATTAAACTTAAATTTAATGGGTTTAGCTTCTGTATGCTAGTACTATTTTTTTAAGCTTAGATAGATGACGATGTTTTCCCAATGTTATTATTCCTATCCTGTGATTTAGTGTTACTTGTGTAGTAAGTGAACTCTTTTTATTGTTATTAAAAACACATCTGAAAATATCACAGAATTGTGTATAAAGTAATGTTTAGAAAAAGAAATGTGAAAGGGGTTTTCTGTGACGCATTTCTATTCAGAATGCATATTTTTTACAAAAAATGTTTTCAAAATACACTGAAGCGGTGTAAGTGTAGAGGATACTACATGTACTGATTCTAAACGGTATTTCAATTTTTTTTTTATGCTGAAAACAATAAGAGGTCATACAGAAAAGGCTAAAAACAATAGAACTGCTGAAGCTGTTTAGGACATATTACAGATTGTTACAAATTCAGGCTGTTTTAAGAATACATTATTCCTCTTCAGTAGATAAAATAGTTGGTATTCATTTCTCTGTGTTTCTGATGTGGTGAGATCAGAGTACCTGCATTTAGCAGCACAAGTTTACAGGAAAGTATTTTAGTGTAGAAAGCACAGTTTGGTCAAATTCTTCCATAAGGATGTTTTTAACTGAAACATCCAAATAGTCAATGTGGCACTGATCCAATAAATCCATGAAGCGTTTGTTTATCTTTAAGCATGTGCTTTATCCTGTTGACTTTACTGCAACTGCTCACCTATTTTAAATATAATAGAGTGTGTGTATATAGAAGCACATGTACAGAAATTGATGCACATCAAAGATATAGCCTGGCACTTGTAAACAATAAGCTTTCCAAATTTTACACGCTGAAAGGTAAAATATACACGTTTCAAGGACAAAGAAAGTGTGTGGTTATTTTGATGACAGAGCAGGTGTGGCAGATTCAAAACAGCATTTATTAGCACTCCTGTGAACTTGCAGCTGAGAGGCACTTAGAAAGGTGTGAAACCATCTTATACCTTAGAAAACACCAAATAAATAATGTATGAGAAATAAACTTGTTGCCATAAATAACGTAATAGCAAATTATTTTCTTCAGTTGCACTGAAAGTTTACTATAAGTTGTGACATTTAAATACTAAATTTCTATAATATTGAATAAGTGCTTCTTTATTTCTATGTAAAAATCTTTCATAGTCATTACATTTTCCAGCTCTTTAATCATATTTTGTTTTCTCTGAAAGATTTACTTGTTACTGGAACTTAAATTTGTTAGGAGAAATTAAAAGTTAATTCAATGTGCAACCAATATTCTGCAAAGGATATTTGACAGAGAAAAAATATCTATAGTAATTTACTACAGTGTTTAAATGCATGTTCCTTACAGTTGGCTTTTAAAATGCAGACACTAAAAAACCTGTGCTCGTATGTTGCTGCTTCATCCCCTAATACTAAGCTGCGTTCATTTATCCATGAGATGCAAAGTTGTTTTCAGGAAATTTCCTGTTCCTTACAGGGGTCTCAGTATAAAGTTAGTTGCTGGATAGCTTCAAACAAATGTAGGTGAAAGGAAAGTAAAATGCTTAAAACACTTGCAGTGTTGGTTACGTTTTTCCTTAAAGAAATAACTTTTCTTAAAATTTTGCATTTCTCATTTCCTCTCTCTTTGTAAGCTATGGCAACAAACCTCGATCTTGTGTTTGAACTTACAGGTAGAAGCTCGGACAATGGAAGCTTCCCCCGAGGGAACAGTTGATATATTTGCTACTGCTGATGGGCCCAAAGAAGTTCAATTAAAATGGCTTGCCCCAAATAAACCTAATGGAAAATTGACCTACACAGTCCTTTTCACTGGATTCTTTTATGCTGATCAAGGTATTTTTTTTTTTTTTCCTTTATAAATCCATTGATATTCCATTTCCATTTTTGAAAAAAAAAATAAAATTCATTTAGCACTTAATTTTCCTGCCTTTTTTTTTTCTTTTTTTTTGCCACTCCATT
>NW_008607560.1:96159-98659 GCF_000691845.1 Merops nubicus | reverse complement strand
TGTTAAAGAGGCAGGGATTAAAATGTAAGAATCAAGTGTGGATTTCACCTGGAAAGGCAACATAGAAGCACAGCAATAGGTGCACCCGTTGGTTGACTTGGTGGCCCACTCAACAGTATGTTAACCTGTCAGTTTGAGAAGCCTGGGAAACAGATTTTAGATCTCTGATCTGAAAGGTCATCTAAGTGAATAAGTTTTAAAGATTGTTGCCTAACAAGAGTTTATTGCAGTGACCACAGCAGTCTTTTGTAATTTCTGTGTATATGGCTCTCAATTGAAAAAATCTTTATTTAAATACGTTATTATTAATGAAACCTCAAGCTTCTGGTAGGAATATGAGTCTTTAATAGATAAATATGTTATTTCCCACACAGTGCAGTCACCTTCTTTTATGAAGAAATTTATCTATGGTCAGTTGCAAAGCACTTCAAAGATTACTAGAATCAAAATAATGTCTGTTATGAGGGAAGGGGAGATGGGTGTGATTTTGCTTGACTGTCTGACTGAGTCGTTCTGCCCATGACCTGATTTTATTTGAAAGCAGGGATGTTCAATTACATAATGCCAAGGACTACTTAAAAAAAAATAAAACCCACACACATTAAAGAGTATCTTGAAAAAAAAAAATCACAGATTTTGGCAGTACTTCTGTAAAAATCTAGTATTTATTTACTTAGATATCTGTTTCTAAATGAAGTAGAATTAGAGGGAATTGAAGCTAAAGAAACCTGAATAAATATTTAAGCATGTCAGGGCATACTGTAGAGCTATTTATAATTTGGTAGTGTAAGGGTTGTTGTGTTTGATCAAAGAGTTGGATTCATAATATCACTACCTTTTTCAGCTGTAACTTAGCTACATGGGACCTGTAAGGTCTGCATTTGAACCTAATATATCTACATGGTTTGGTTTTTTTTTTTTTTTTGGTAAGTAAGATGTTACATCTCTGAGGGGTGGACTCATGAGATACTTTTTGAAGCGTGGAAATCCTTCTACATAAGTATAGCCCCTGGACAGGGAAAAGGATACAACTACGAGAGAGCAATTTTTTTTTCCTAAGGCAATGTAGTATTTCTATATTTTTCCACTACCATCCCTAATGTATATTGTGAAACTGCTTGATGTGTTGTTATCTTATCAGTGCCCTACTATAGCATATGGTATGTTGAGATAGCAGGTTGATGACTTAGAAAGGGTTTAAATAACATGTAACTTAACACTTTGTCTGTCATGAACTTGTTATTCCACCACTTTAGAGACCAGTTGATCTCATGCTGAATATTCTACAGATGTCCCCAGGCTTAGCTCCTTTTTTTGTCCTGTTCCAAATCTTTTAAATTTCACATATGTATGTCTCTGACTGTCTTAATATTTTATGTGCAGTTTTTCTACCAAATGGATCTGCCATTCATCATACTTGTTTAAGATATCATGTAATATTCCTCCAGATGTTTTTACAAATATGCATATCTCATAGGAATTAAAGTGAACAGCCTGGGAGCTTATTGGCTATTTCCTTGTTATAATAAGTTGCATTTAATTCCAGACTGTTTTCTTATGGGGTCAGATCATCTTAAATAATTCGCAAAATATTTAAGTTTGCTGTGTTTTTTTTCAAGGGTAGGAAATATTTATCCTCTTACAGTAAAAACAACAATCTGTTAGTAAAGACTACATTGTAATACATAAAAGCAAGACAGAACGTTCTAATTGTACAGCCTTCTTTAAATTCCTGACTTTTGAATCCAGTATAAGTGCTTCATGATTCACATCCTGGTTTTTCACTGCTTTTTAGTACTGATACTGCCAATGATACTTATTTTCAGTTTTTTAGATACCAGCATGGAACAGTGTTGATAAATAGGGTTCACCTGGTAAACATTTATCATTAGCAACATTGAAAGAGAAGGAAATACTATCATAAACTGATCAAAAAGGTCACTGTGGAATTACAAGTATGAAATGTAGATCAGCAGGAGATAGTTTGGATTTTCTGCCTGATATATGATAATGCATTTTTTTTGTAGTTTGACCATACTTTAATGACATACGCAAGAGAAATATCTGTATTAATTAGCCTTTGTTTTCTTAGTCAACTATTTATTTTTCTGACAATCTTTCTCTATGAAAGTACTTGTTAAAATACAGTAAAGAGCTTTGAGTCTCTTTCACCATTCTGATCTATACAGGTATGTTTTCCAGAAGACTGTTTGTTCCCAGCTATCTGCATATGGGCATCAAATGCAGTTCTAGAAACTGAAAGCTCTGTCCCAATTCTCCAATACTCAGGCAACAAGTTTTCCTTCAAAGGCAATTTGCTTTGCCTCAAGTCATTTAAGTCTCAGTACCACCCTGGAAGAAACTTTAAAGAACAGCTTGTTTTGCAATTGATTGGTCCAAGGCATGAAATACTATTACTGGATCACAAACAGTTTTTCTCTCTTTAACAAACATTAAAGTTTTTGTTATTATCTGATACACTTACGATTCTCAGAGGACT
>NW_008607560.1:87903-96128 GCF_000691845.1 Merops nubicus | reverse complement strand
GGAAAGAGCAGTGACGGAGTCAGGCTTGTTTCCCACAAGTAGTTTCCTCATTCAGCCCTATTTACCCTCAGGGTGATTTAGATTAAGTACAGGGTCATTTTGAATTGCATCTGGATATCTGCAATTAAGTTCTCATATAGGAAAAATCAGTTATTACCTCTTTTCCAGAGGAGAGAGTTGAAGAAAATTCTTATCTTCCTACCTGTGTCAGAGGATTTTATTAGAACAACATGAATCCAAATCTGTAGTCCCCTGGATGTTGTGGTGCATTTGAATGCAAGGTTGACATAAGGAGAATCCTTAATTAACTATATGTCCTTAGGGAGTTTCACAACACGAAGTTGCAGAGTTATACTCAGAACTCTTTGTTGCTCATAAATGTAGCAATCAATGTATGTTATTTTCAGGTTTGGTTTATGTGGGGGTTTTTTTGGTAGTGTTTTGGGGTTTTTGGTGTTTTGGGTCTTTTTTTTTTGTTTTTTTACTTTTTGCAACTTTATTGTTGACATATCGTCCCAGGTTCTTACTTTTCAGCAATGTATTTCACCTGGTGATTTTGTAAAGGGAAAATTATTCATCTGGTAAGTCTACATAGTGTACCAGAAAGCTTCCTTGCAGCCTACTTATCCTCTTACCAAACTGGAGATTCTGTCATTTCTGATAAAAAGAAAAAGAAAACCAAACTAGATCTGCAAAAAAATGTTGGCTTTTGCATATATATGTTAGACTTTTTTTTTAAATCTAGTAAATTTTTGTTTAATGTTTACTATGTATATATAAATAAATAGAAATAAACACAGACCATCTGTTAATTTGGCTTCTACTAGAAGGTTCATCTTATGATTAATCATCTTATGATTGGTCACAATGCTTTCAGTATAGTCTCCAATCAGAATTCAAATAGGGAATATTAGGAATCAAGCTAGTGCATAAAAGCAATGTCTGCTGAGGGAAGACATGCCACCTGCAGATGCTGACAGAAGTGGGGAGAGGAATGCTGAAGCCACTTAAAAAGTTCCTAGTCTGTCTTGCATTGAAGTCTGGAGAGCGGAGAATGAAAATTCTGTGGGACGTTGTCTTCAAAGATGCAGAAGAAAGTAAGTGTTTTACATTTAGATCTGACAGTTTAAAAAGAACATAACCGTTTTTAAGAATGAAACATATTTCAGAAATGACTAAAACATTTCTGAGAGAATTGTTTAGGCCAGTTTTCATAGTGCATTTGTTTTTGACATGGTTGTCTGCATAATTACTTCAAAATATAAATATCTAAGTATAGATTTGCATTTACAGTTGCAGCAACTGAGTATGCAATATCTGCCAACATATGCAAGTTCAGATGTGCTTTAAAATTTGCAAGAAAAATTAATTTACAAAAATGTCATTCCATAAATGTAATCAAAGCATATGATTTAATTTCAGGAGAAGCTATTTCTTTTAAGAATTACAATTTTTTTCCTATTGTTGAGTAGTCATTAAACCTTTCCTGTCATGTGGCTGAACATTCAAGAAGCTGTTCCCAAAGAAATCTGAATATTTTTTCCATAGTAGGTAACTATCAGGACTGTGTCCTTCCTGCATCTAATCGCTTGCCAAAGATGCTTATATTATCATATGTTCCTGTGCCAGGGGCAGACCATTATCTATTAAGGATAAGAAAAGTCATTCCAACTTTACTCCATTAATATAGGATTGTGCAGTACCCTTATGCATTCTGCAACCTGAATTCCCTAGTATTAATCCTTGTTTGTTGTTTTGGGTTTTTGTTTGTTTGTTTGTTTGCTTTTTGTTTTAATGTTGGGGACGCTAAATTTGACATTACTAATAAGAAAAAATAATCCTTTCTTAAAGAAGATGACCCAAGGACAAGAGAAGTTCTTGCCTTTAAAAGAAGGGCAATGTTCTCAAAAAGAATGTGAACCTGAGAAATTTTGGTGATATTCATGATCTTGGTAATTTACAGTTACCTTTGTAATATATAAAGAAATATTTAATCCCTTTCAGTTTGTTATACTGCTATGGTGTTGCACAATGCCTAAGCTACCTTAGTGCCTTAATGTTAGAAGTGTTAAGGACCCTGAAGCCACTAAGTCAATGTTTGCCAGAACCTCTCTTGATGTATTTTTTATTATAGTTCTCTGGCTGTTATTCTTGGATTATTTTTCTCACGGCCCTGCACCTGCAAACCCCAATAGTGTTCTTACAGTGGATATTAATGGGAGAGTGTATGATACTATGAGAATTGTCACTCCCCACCAGGTCTTTACCTCCCAAAATCTATCACACAACAAAGTCGATGATAATAAATTTAAATGCTTGATAAGTATTATCCATTAGTATGTACATCGATGTTTTGTGACCAATCAATGTGCAACACTTGCACCTTGTTAACATACTCCACGCAGAGTCAGTGGGAACAACCAACAGGGAGTTTGAGTGGTTCCCAATGGAAAGTGTACAAAGTGGCAGAGGGAGAGTGTGTCAAAAATCATCAACCCCCACCATGAGCAACAGGCTGGGCATCTTCATCACCATCTCCTGCTGCACCAGAGATACTGTCCTGCTCCCAAAGCAGGATGCTTTTGTGTGAGCCTTTAGCTGCTTTAACAAGTCAGCCATTGAAATTTTTCATATTTCATTTTCTTCCTCCTGCATTTTGTCGATCTCCTCAGTTTTAGCTACAGACCTCACTAACAAAGCTCACTAGTACTTAAAGATGTTTGACTGGGAAAAAAATAGGAGATACGTGATCCATTTTCAAATAGTCATGTTTAATCTGTTCACTAGAGCAGGATTTAGGGGTGTTTTGGCACTGAGTAATGCACCATTTGAAGTTGGATTTGCATGGCTAGAAAACTCAGTTTTGCACTTTAGGACAGTTATTGGGTAATGCCTAGTCAAACCTCAGTAGATTTTTGAACAGCTTCACAATATACTAGCATGATTTCCTTCAGCACCAGATATGCTTGTCTTTTCTATTCTTTGGCTCAGGTCTCTCAGAGGAGAGCAAAATGAAAGCAGTCTCCCTAATTTCCACATTGGACTGTTTCTTTGGTGAAGACTAGCATCAGACTGCAGATTGTGTTTTAACTGCTCTTTTGCATCTCTCTGTTAAGTTTTTGTCACATATACATTGGTCTGCTTCTATTTTGTACTGCATAATTTATTGTTTTTCATGTTATAAAGCAGACACGTAAAGCTGAACCCCTTTTCTATGAGAAATGCATTATCAGTTCTTAACAGGCTGAAATTCCTTGTGGCTGTCAATAGCAGGACAGTCTCTGAGACCATCCCTGTTCCCTTGGAATAGTCTAGGGAATAACAGCAATCTTCTGGAGATGGTACTGGTAAACAGTATTGAGTAAATGGGAATTTGCCAATTGCTTCTCCTATGAAAACAGCCTTTAAGTTAATGAATGTCTTCCAGAGTTTTAACCCACATGAAAGCTAAGGAGGCTCTATTGACAGTGCTTAGGTATCTATGGTAAATCCTAGATGCAAAAAACCCCTAATTTATGACATTGGAAACAAAATCATTAGTGTCAGTGATATAAATACATGACTCAAACAAAATACATCTAATCTGTCTAGAGCTTCTGCAGATGAAGAAATTGCATTTGGATACTTGTATGTGTTGGTTTCAAACAAATATGCATCTCTTTAGAGACTAAGGTGAACTCCATCTGTTTTCCCAAGCAGAGAAAGCATGATGAAAACTGGGATTTGACAAGCTTTGATGATGTTTTTATTTGAACTGTATAAGGGAGCATCAAATAAGGTTTTGACTCTGTAACTTTCTAGTATTACAGTAGAAAGATCAAGATACCATGATATGACATCCTTTCGTAGGGATGATTGTGTGCAGTTGATATGGCTGTTTATGTTACTCTACATGTTTTTGCTGTGAATATGTCAGAGGAAGCTACTCTAACTACAACAAACACTCACATGAGTGATTCTGTGGTTCTTTCAATCTACAATTCCATCATTTATGATGACTCATGTAAGGGGACTAGAAAAGCCAAGAGAATGTCTTATGTCAAATATAAATTCTAGATCAAGTTTAGAGCTTCATTTCTTCCAAAATATTACAATTAAGTGTAATGGCATTTGACAGTATTGACATTTTTTGTATGACTTCTTTTGGCTAACTCAGCATTCTGAAAAAATAAATAGTGTTCTCCCTTTGTGATTGAAAGGGTTAAATAGTACCAATTCATTACCACTCACAAAAGGATTTATTTTGTTCTCATAAATCAGTTTTATTCCACATTTTTATTATTCCCTTGGGTCAGCTGCTCCAATTGAAATCAATACAAGTGCAAGTGACACAATCAATCTAGATATTTGATTATGGATTTGAGACTCCCAGTTCTGTTCTGTGTGTTTAGCTAGTCTCCTTCCGATAGTATCCCTAGAGAATGGAAAATTCTTATTGGCATCCATGAATTATGGGCATAGATTCAGAAACCAGATACTGTGATAATCTCCATTTATGTACTGTTGCAGCTACAGAAAGGATGTTCTAAATATTCAAAAACAAACTTGAAGATTTTAAAGCTAACTCTTTCTGAATTTTTTTCTTAGGGTGAAAAAACTTGTGAATTAAACTTTATGAAGTGTCATCATTTGTCTATAAAACCTCTCACACAAAATGGATGAAATCAATAATTATTTGCTTTATCATCAGCTTAACATCACAAGTGCAGCAATTTTTTTTGCCATTTGATGCCTTCTGGTAATTTATAGACAATGTCATGTTTTGCCGCTTTGGATACTAAACTGTGCTGGGACACTTTCTCATGTTCATGTTGGGATAAGACCACCTGTACACTGGAAGCCCATGCAAAATTTACATAAGTTGATTATTCTCCTAGAATGCTTTCCAGAGTTGGGTGATTCCATCCTATTTTATGATTTCTTTAGGTCATGGACTGAGCTCTTACAGTGTGTCCCTACAGCTGTTACTACAGTGTGTAGGGGAATTCAGGGCACCAGCCCCTTGGTACTGTTGCAGCAAAGTGAGTTGCAATACAGATTAATATATTTACAGCAGAGATTTAACACTGTACTGCATACACTGTTTTAACCAGAAGGTCTAAATAAGACAGACTCAGTTGCAAGACTCATTGGACATTTCTCTTTTTATGAAAGAGTAATGAGAAAAGCTGAACTGGTAGTACAAATTTTTTTTTAAAAAAAAAAGTTTCTTTTTGACAGTTTCATCTACAATTACAGAGTTTTAAAGTTGAAAGCCTCATGGCACTGAACTGGAAGCTCAAAAGGGTAATGAGACCACACACCAAACATTCTTCTTTGCCTGGGTCTGTGTTAGCTTTCTTGAATGAGCTCCCCATCAAGCTATGGGCTTTATTCATATTTCAGTCCATAGAATTAATGAGCATATAAATGCACATTCCTTTGTGTTTGTAACAGTAATAATCACTTATTTCTACTGACAGGGACATGCTTTCATCGTAATTTGCATTAGGGTTCTTGAAGTATTCTGCAAATTTTCACAGAATCATATAACAGCTGAAGTTGGAGAGCACCTCTAGAGATCATCCAGTCCAACCCCACTTCTCCAACCAGGGTCAATTCGAGCACATTGCCCAGGGAAGCATCCAGTTGGGTTTTGGTATAACCAAGGATGGAGCCTCCACAATATTTCTTGGAAACTTGTTCCAGTGTTTGGCCAACCTCAAAGTAAAAGGATTTTTTCTTAGTTTTAAACAGAATTTCTTGTATTTTCTGTATGTACCCATTACCTCTTGTTCTGTTGTTATATACTGCTGAGATATGTCTGGCTTCTTTATACACATCAGATATTTATACACATTAATTAGATCCTCTCCCCCTCCAGACCTTCTCAGGGCTAAAGAACCTCACACTCTCAGGTGCTTTGAGCCCTTCATCATCTTTGCCTGGACTCCACTTCAGTAAGTCCATATTGTACTGGGGAGCCTAGAATAAGATGAGCACTCCAGATGTATCTCACCAGGGCTGATCAGAGAGGAGGGATCCCGTCCCTTGAATTGTTGTCGATGCTCCTCCTAATGAAGCCAAGGGGGCTCTTTGCCTTAATTGCAAGAAACCATTGCTAGCTCATGTTCAACTTGTTGTCCACCAGGACCTCCATGACTTTTTCAAAGCAGAAAAACAGCTTTCCAGCACCAACGCCTGGCATGGGGGGCAGCTCAGAGTGATGGATATGCATTCTGTACATCTCAAGATGGTCTAAGATAGGTGTACCAAATTTAAGTCTGTGAAAAGTCACAGAAGGTGACTTTGGCTGTTTTAAAGTGAGGGAAACAGGGCTTGTCAAAGAAACAATCTGAGTAGCACAGTCAGAAACTACATCTGGATCTTTGAGCTTTCAGATTTCTGGTTTATGTGGCCATAAGGACTTTCATCTTGTTCTTTAAATGTTTTCTGTTTTTCAGTCTTAAAACAAAATGCTTCTTTGATTACCATGGAAAAAGGAAAAAGCTAAGTTTTTGTTTTTGTTTTTGTTTTTTTTGTTTTTTTTGTTTTTTTTTTTTTTTTATGCAGATAATGTGTTCATTATTTACATGAGAGAGAATATTTTAGATTTATAATTTTCTAGTCCTTTTAAATTACCCATCTTGCCTTATCCAGCAACTCCCCCTAGCCCATGAGAATGAAAGTTTCCTGTGACAAGAGAATCTTTAAGTTTTAGACTTATTTTGACAGTCTGAGGCCATGATATATCCTTAGGAACAATTGTCAACTCAGGAGAGGAGAAACAAATAGTGACTCAGAAGATTGAGGCACAAAATTGTCAGTGTACTCATCTAAAAAAAAAAAAAAAAAATCCAAACACCTAAACTCCACCATCAAACACCCCCCCCCAGTACTTAGCTGAAAAGAGGGGTATGACATCAAAGCATAGAAACCACTTCATAGAAACCATATGTTTGGCAAACACTTCGTCGTAGTAGTTCTTAGGAAAAGAGGGTCACCAGTAATGACATGGTATGTTTTTTATTGATATAATTGAAGGGTTTTTTTAATTTTATCTTTATTTTTTTATTCTGAATGCTGCACTAGAAATGGTGGGAAATGGAGAGAGGGAGGGAATTTAATGAGGCTGAAGAATAGGCAAAACTAATGAAAAAAATAAATTAGGTGACAGATGAGGAAGTGTGCAGATTCACAGATTTTCCCCCAGAAAGATGTGGTGCCAAGCAGCCGGAAACCAGCACATGGACAGAAACTGGTGGACAGTGAGGACAAGGAAAGGTGACAAAGCGAGTTCTTGTTTCATTTATATTTTGCTATCCTGACATGAACTTTTTCTGAGGCCCAAGGTGAGATGCTTAACCTCTGTATGCTTGCACACATGTAAAGCAGGCATAAAAATAACTGTGTTTGTACTTGTTAATTAAGTAATCTTTCTGTAATTCTTCAGACCCTCATATGAACTGTTCCTTGACCTGGAGTTTTGCTACATTTGTACTTTGAGTAGTCTTCTACAGTTGTAATTGTTCTGCTTCTATCTGTTGGTACATTGTGGCGCAACCTGCTCTCTAATATAAAAGGTTATCAGGACCTGTATGTACATACTGGAAACAGCATAGATTGGTAACACCTCAATTTGTTGCCTTTTTCTATAAAAAAATATTAATTTTGATCCAGATAGAACGAGTACCTCTAAATGTGACAAATTCTGGGGAGAAAAAAAAAATTAACTGTGAGGTGTATGTGTTTAGTTTGTACTATTTCTTTTTTCCATTGTAGTCTTTGTCATGAGAATGGTTTCATGTTGTACCATTTCCTGCGCTCCTTACAACCTATGTCACATGAATAAGATATCAGAACGCTAATGACTAATCTACAGTATTCTGTGTCTGCTGATACTATACTGTACTACTGTGACCTTTGCAATATTATGTATTCTGATTGGCTATCTATTTCACCTCTTCCCCACAAGTTAATAAGGCTGTAAAAAGGAGAGAACTTGAAATAGCCAGCCAGTCAAATTACAGAATATTGAAAAGGTCAGAGCAGTACAGCACACAGAAAAAAAATTATGGAATATATGAGGCATTAAAATTCTTGTGACAATGATTATAACAAGAATGGAAAAGGATACCCATTTATGTTATTACAATCTAGTGAACCCCATAGGATGATGGACCCAGGACAGCAGTAATTTACGCACCACCGACCCACAGGAGCTTGATTCATCTATTTACAGGGGT
>NW_008607560.1:78908-87872 GCF_000691845.1 Merops nubicus | reverse complement strand
ATGTACATCTCCTTGGGAGCCCCCTTCAAAGCATCCACCCAAACTACAGTGAACCTTCAAATACAAATACCAGACAGAGTGAGGTGTGAAGCTAGGACTTTTAAACAATGATTTGGATAGAGTAAGTGTTTGTGTATCTTTTTAACATAAGCATGCTTTATTCCTCGACTTCATTTCAAGCATACTTAGCTTTTAAGTATGTGTATGGATATTCTTTAGCACAAATTTCTTCATTTGGGTAATGTTTTCCGGAAAAACTGAGATATTTTTATCTGGTATAGACTAGGAATAAACCAGGAACAACACAGGTTTTTCTCAAATACCAGACTCAGCCAAAGAAGTCCCTCAGAAATACTGGGGAAAATATGGTGAACTTTATGAGCAGGAAGGCTAGTAAGAGAACAAAACCGCCACAATACAAAAATATGGAAAGATTAAGGAGCATGGAGAAGCTTTTCATGTCTGCAAAGGGTTTATTCTTTTTTGAGAGCTTATGGAAGATGACTGAGCCTCCTTCCATCTGAATTTGTCTTTTGCTATGGGGGCTTGCATGTCTAAGTGTTGAAGGACATGATGAGCCAGTTCTAGGAGTGGGTTTTCTGCCTTCTTGGTTAGGTTGTTCACATTAGCTGTGTCTTGAGGGGATCTCGCTTGTAGGAGTGCTGGTAACTGTTCATGGCAGGTGTTATAAGAGAGAAATGTGCTGGAACAAGAAGGTATTCTGGTAGAAACTACTTGTCTGAAGTAAAACAATGTCTCTTAGGACTTCACCAGTGTCTGAGGCAGCTGCTGGTTAGGTCTGCAGCAGACTTGCTGGTAGACTGTAGTAAGACCTGTGAGCAGAATGGAGAGAAAAACACACATGAAAAATGGAAAAAGAGAGGCCTCATCCACTTATACTCACAAATAGAGTCCACGCCGAAGCAGTCTAGGCAGGAATGGCATGGAATGATAGGACAGTGTTATCGCTGTATCGCTTCCTGTCAGGCTGAACCAGTGTGTCTGCATTTTCCAGCCCACTGAAAGCTAAGTTTAAGCAGTGAAAGGTGGCAAAGCTGCATATTGCAAGTCATCCCCAGCAAGACCTGCATTTTAACAATGTTCTGCTAGTATTTTGCTTGCCAGTAGCAGTAAGTTGCTTGGCTGGGAACTGGGATAAAGCACCTTTTGTCTGTGTAAAATTCAGTTTTGGAAACTTGCAAATACTCCTCAGGGTTTTTTTTATTAGAAGCAATGAAAAATTTTAAACTGCTGTGTTGTCTATCTCATTGTAAATTTGCAATCATTTTTGAGCTGAATAAAATGGTTATGTAATTACATACTTCTCCTAATTATTGAGTAATTATGTACTTCTTATAATTGCCGAGTAATCACTCTGCTATAACTAGGATTTAATGTTACAACTAATTGTATAATTACTGTATATTAATGTTGTTATCCAGGCAAGTTGGAATAGAGTGTTATCCTTTTAATTCCTTTTCTCAAAACTGTATTTTTCAAAATATAGTATAGTTAGCCATTGGAAGAAAGATTAATTGTGGAATAAAGATATCAGCAGAGGACATACATGCTTTTGTTCTGGGCTCTGTCAAATATTGACATGTTAAAACTGTACTGCAGTTAGAAAAAGTTTCATTTTCTCATGAATTGAGCACATAAAATGCTTGAAGTTTGAATCTGTCCTATGTGCTTTGATCTGTCAACACTGGATGTTTAAACTTTCCTACATATTGTAGGTGAAACATTTTAAGAATGCATCTCTTTTCACAGCCAGCTGAGTCCTTAAGAGTTTTGTGTCACTAGGATCTTAAGAATGTATATGTCAGCTGGCCATTTCTAATGGCTTCATTGTTGTTAATAAAACATTAGGTGCATGTAGCAATCATAAGTTGGGTGGTCATTGTAAATATTAACTTACAGACTGCCTGATGGTGTACAGAAAAACTGTTATAGCTAATGGGATCAATGTGCTTTGTTGGATTGTATCTACTCCCAGATCACACAGAGGGACAGTTTTACAGAGGTGCAGAAGGAAGGCTTGATATACAATTTAAGAGCCGAGATCACATAATGCAGATGCATTTTTCTAGTGCTGACTGAGTAGCCTGGGTACATAAGAGTGATCTCAGACAAAATAACTCTTTCAGCAGAGGTGGCATATCTGTATGTGGAACGTGTAAAATGTGGCTGTTCTTCTTGCGTGATAAAAAGCTTTGCCTCCATTGCTGCTTATAAAATGAAGTGTCTCAGGCTAATGTAAAATTCAATGAAATCCAAAATAAATCCATTAGGTTTCTGGTTGGGCAGTCTGATGCTATGGCATGGTGTAATCCGGGTAGAATTTGAGCAATGAGGAACTAGACTACAAGGCAGGTTTATAAGAGTTTTATAAAACTGACCTCCTCCCTAAAAACTCAGAAAACAAGTTTGCCATATGTTACCAGCAGGATAACTGAAAGCACCCTTTGTGCAGCTCTGTGAGCATCAAAATAATGGAGTGGTTTGGACTTGTACCATAAGTGTTTTACCACAGATTGTTTATAGGGCTCCTGAAATTAGGGGAAAGTCCAGATCACTCGTCTGTGGTAAATTGTGATGTGAACATGACTGAAATGTGCTCATGTTAGTACATATCATAGGAATCTAGAATATTTGAAAAGCTCTTTAAGTTAATTGAAAGAGTTTCTAACTTTTTTTTTTTTAAATTCTAACTGACTGAGATTTTGTTGAAGACTCAGACGTGAATATTCAATCTTCTGCCTGTGACAATGCCTTAATTCATTTAAGAAGTTTTTCATAGTTATACTATGTTTAATCTCACTCTCATACCTGTGATCTCAGGCTTGTGTGGATCTGATGTTGTCTGTAATGCAGAATTTCCATGGACTTCAATGTAAGAACTCTCTATGGAATGATAGTAGTAATAATATTAATAATTTATATAAAGTTTTGAACATATAAAGTGATATATAATCTTTAAATGAGCTCAGCTTTGCGGTCAGATACATGAGTTGAAATCTTCATTGAGTAAAAAAAAAAGTTACTTGGCGTGCAATTTTTTTATTTTCTGGTCTTAGTGATCAGGTATTTTGGAAAGGCTTATTTTGTTATTTTTGTAGGGTATAATATTGTCTTATCTTAAGTTTGAGATCTTAAAAGTGTTGTAAAGGACATATCAGTTGCTGTGGTGCTCTTATATTTCAACTGATAGATTGAATACTTCAAATACTTGTTTTATCTTTGAGAGGACTGAAGGCCATGCTGGAAAGCGTGTGTTTCATAAACTCCTAAGGTAAGTGTTTTTCCTGTGAATTCAAGAATTTTTACCAGTCTTATCATAGGCATAAGCATGTCTTTCATAGGCATGAATTAACCTTAACATGCTGGCTTCTGTTAGCATTCTATAGCAGTCAACTTTGCAACTGCATGGTTGGTCCATTTATTTTCAAGGTATTTGAAGTTCCACAAAGTGTTGGCAAAAGGAGAAAATGGTGAATAATATATTTTTTCTTCCATTTTTTTTTTGTGTTATTGGTATCAATGGCAACTTTTCATTTGTGTAGAAATAAGGCTTTGCTCATAAAGACAGCAAATTGTAGCAGATGCAAGGTATAACTTTTGTTCATCTTCCTCCCTCCCCTTTTCTTTTTTTTTCTTCATAACAGCTAATGCTAATTATTCGATTGTAAATGGTACTCGGATGTTATGCAGCAGTAACGAGTCCAATGTATGGGTACCCATTAAAGGAATGATTCCGTTTTCTAGCTACACAGTACAAGTGAATGCTTCCAACAGCCAAGGCAGCTTGATAAGTGATGCTATAACAATAGTCATGCCTCCAGGATGTAAGTATGAAAAAGTATTTTTTGTATGCATGTAACAATTACGTAAATACTCTGTTGAACAGAATGTTATTTATTTTTGCAACTGAGGACTGGAAGTTCAGAAGAATATATTTGTATTAGTAGTTCTTGCTAAGAAAATTGTTCTTTTCAGCTTCTCATTTGTCACGTTGCTCAGTTTTAAGAGCTGGAGAATGAAAACATGTAGTTGTATAGATAACATATTATGTAGGTTAGAAGTACGTTATAGACTTTTTTTTTTTTTCCTATGAATGGTGGTGTATTCTATCATGGGTGGATAATCTAATCTAAGAATATAGAGTCACCTGCAGTTTGTAATCCATTTTAGAATAAAAGTAATGAGTGCTGGCAAAGAGCACTTATTGGGTAGATTTAGATAGTTTGTTAATAATAGTAATATAAACCACTGGTAATATATTGAGACAGAATCCACAAAGTGGTGTAGCTGTAAAGAGGTCAACTGCGATGTGCTGATTTACAGTGAATAAGGCTCTAAGCCACTTTGATGTTATCTTCATAAAAGTTAGAAATAAAAGAATTGAGCAAATACTCTCTAGACGCGGTGCATGGGTTTAGTGTTTTTGTTTTGCTTTGTTTGTCTGGTCTTTTTTCTTTTTTTTTTTTTTTTTTTTTGTTTTTTTTTTTTTTTTTTTTTTTTTTTTTTTTTTAAATGAATTTTAAATTTTAAAATGAAAGCTTAAATTTACAGTTGATTTATATGTATTCCTTTTCATGGACATCCTAGTGAATGAGCCTTTGTTGAATAAATGCCAGTGGAAACAAGGAACTTAAGGCAATTTTGAGTTCTAAAGTGAGAGCCCAACAAAACTTCATCTTGAAAGATGTGTAGGTGTAGCTGATGAGCAGGAATAGGACAGTCACATAATGACACACATATCATTTGAAAGGGAATAAAAAAAAAAAGGAAAGAAAAGGACAGAAAACCAAGCAAATCCCATAAACCCTACAGCTACAATTACACTTGGAACACTTTGCTTGCGAACAGATGGATTTGTTTTGGGGCCAAACCAACAGGAGGACTTCTGAAAAGTGAATAAATAAAATGCAGAGTTTATGTGGCAGATTACTGAGCAAGAAGGAAAAGGTAAATTTCCAGCACATTTTATAGTTCTACAATCTGAATTTACCTAATATTACCAAATAGGTATTGCCATATAATAATAAAACTGCATCTGAGTTTTACTGCTCACTTAGGACAGAGCAATAAGACACTGGCATTTCTAATCCCAGTGTCATGCTTCAGTTTTGCATGTAGAAATAACGAAATCTGGTAGTTAAATTTTTACCAAATAAGAAGGTAAAGGATCTTTAAAGATAGACAAGGATGTGCACAAGTTTATGACAGCCATCAAGATGCACTTTCTTTCATCATTAGATTGTTGTTGATTACAATTAGAAAACTTATAGCTTTGAAATTATCTTTTTTATGACCTTGTGGTAGTTTAAAAAGCAATACCTCATTGATTAAATAGGTTTTAGTTCATGCTTCCTTTTAGTTAATGATCTGAAAACATATTATCCTGATTTACACATAAAATCATGCTGAAAAGCATGTGGCATTCACTAGGATATGTGTGTTTAAGTAGAATTAAATTAGCAGTGAGAGTTATTAAAGAAGTCTTCCATACTATTGTCCAGTGGACTGTGATCTGTAGTGAGATGAATAATAAACGAAGCAGTGCACATGAGAGAAATACTTTCACACACGCTGTGTTCTCACTGTATGTGCACACACATACAGACATGCCCACGAGGATATCTAGGACAATGTATGTTTACTTTAAAAGGATGCTTATTATAATGTCTCTTTGAATGCCATACATGCTAAATTAAGAGTACAAAGGTAATTTTACACTGGGCTGTATTCAGTGCCGTCACTTGCAAACACTTTCTAAATCATTACATTAAAAATAGAAGCTACAAAAATCAGAAGGAATTTTATTTTTTCCTTCAGTGGCCAACATTTGGCTTCAACAGAAGTTCTGTTTGAATAAAGAGGGAAAGATCATTATTTACAAAATCACAGAGTTTTAATGCGTATTGAAATGTAGCTTTCTCTTTTCAAGGATAACAAAAAAAAAGCTGTTTCAAAAATTTGCATTGTGGAGAATACTTCATGGAGTCTGATGAAAAATTATGTAAGAGGGAGAGTGGTAGAGGACAAAAGAGTATTCCATTTTGAAGTTACTGCAGATCACTGTTTTTCAATTATGATACATTTTTTTTTTCCAATATGCATTTCTTCTGTTTAATTTTTTATTTAAAATGTATTGCACACAATATAAAGCACACCCAATCTTTAGTGTTACCTAACTGAATATATCTTAATTGTTCATCAAGCTGATTTGCCATGCTTAAAGTCAACGCTTAAAAAAAAAAAAAAAAAAACAAAAAACTTAGAAATAAGGAATATATTTTATCTAAGCTCTTGACTAAAATTGCAGTGCAGGTTCAAGAGTTCTTGGAAAGATTAAAAAAATAAAAACTGAAACCAAATGTTAATCCATAAATATGAAACTTTCTTTTGACCCTTACCCTGTAGTGGTCTGGAGTTACTAATGGGGTTAGGATTTCAACTCTTAATGGGACTTGGTACATTAGTGTTTTGTATGCATGGAATTCAGCATTCAGTTTAATAAGTAGTTGACATTGGTGATGTCCCTTAATTTGCTTAAATCTAATTGGCTCTTTTATCAGTCAAACCTGTATGGATTGGCAATTGATCAGAAAGGGTCAGCCATGACTGTGCATGTACTTAAATGCTGGAACCACCAGTTAAAATCACTGTTGCATAATAAGAAGCTGAAACCATGAGAACAAATGATCTTCAGAGTCGGAAGGCAAAAGAAAGCGGAGAAGTTTTTCAGGATGTTCAAGTTCAGAACAAAGGCATTATGGAGTATATAAATTTTAAATACACTGCTTTTTGCCTCAAGACTTAAAGCTTTTTTTTCCAGATGAACTGAAATCTTGTCTGAAACTGTCTTTGTTACATCAAAGAACTGCATAGGAAGCTAAAAGAGATGGAAGAAGCATAAAAGGGCATAGTTTAAAATGATTAGTGACAAATTTCATACCGCAGAGGTAGAAGTAAATTTTTTTGAGTTTTATGTTTTTTTCCAAAAAGAATGAATTTGTTCTATTTATCTTTTCCTAAACTCTTTTGGTAGAAGTTGTAAAAAATAATATTCTAGCCAGTTCTTCTCATTAATTTGAGGATGCCAGTCAATAAAAGATCTGGGGAACAAATTGTTTTTACAATTAATTTAATTAGGTAAATGAATAGAAATGATAAAGTGGCTGTAAAGCTGCATAATTCTGGGAGAAAATCTTCTGCATGGAGACCTTGGTTATATATTTTTCTTCTTAATGGGTGCTATTTCTGATGTAGTGGCACATAGAGGACCCCATTAATTTAGGATTGCTTTGTAATAAGAGATGGTAAGCTAACAACAACAACAACAACAAAAAGAAGTTGCAATCACTGCTGGTAATAGCTTATATTGTAGATAAATCCACTTGTTCCCTTCCTTTGACTACAGAACCCTAGTATGGAAGGCAATAAGAAGTTCTGTATGTAGAAAAGAAGAAAATTAGATTGAAAAAATAGGTGCAAAGAGACATAGAAGAAAGACAGCAGGAAGGTGGAGGCTCAGTCATCACCTCTAAAGGTCAGGAAAGGACTCGATTCCCAAGTAATGACAAGAGATATGAAGCCTGTTGTAGATGGTAATTCCCTATCCCATTGCAGAGTTGTCTCTGTGTGGTTGCTTACGTTGGGGATTACAAACCATTACCTTGGTGCTGACCTAGCTATAAAAAAGAGCCTCAAAGAAGTGCTATTCCCTGCGTAAAACATAAAAGGGCAGATAGTCTGAAAAAATATTTGCCTAAGCAGTGAGGTGTCTCTTTAATCTCTGCCATAATTTATGAAGTATGTTGTTCATTTACATGCTGTGTCTGTGATTTGCACAACAGAGGAATGTTTAGCTGTGAAAGATGTCAGATTTTACCTTCAACTCCTAAGCATCTGCCCATTGCTGGTCCCTTTTTTTTTGTGTTTGCAATGCTGCATGCCTCTGCCTACAAGCCTGGGCTACTTCTCACCAGCAAACTGTGAGCTTATATACTTGTAGCCGTTGATGTTCAACATCTACAGAGGATGGTGTCCTGCAACCAGAGGATTTCAGCCACTGTTAGTTTAGGTAGCAACACCTCTGTGACTGGATATTGAACTGCATCGTAGGATCATTGATCTAATTATGCAGACAAATAAGAATCACATCATACAACTTATATTTACAGCTGAAAGAATTTGCTCATGCAGGTTGATTGCTGAAGCCAACAGGTCTTCCTAGAGGAATGAGTGTTCAACAAACAAAACAAACTGATGCTGTTAGTCCAGAATTATTTAGGAGGAAAAATCAAACCTGAATATGATAATTTTCCTTGTGAGACAGGTTTGTTTTTCCATGATGCTATGTGTCATATTAAGAACAACACCATAAAACTTGTTTTGAAAGAATTTCCTTTACTTCAAATTTCAGGTATTTCTGAGACATTAGTTGTTTTTCTCAAGTCTTTAATTTTTTTCTAATATTTTTCCTCCTTTTTCTTTTTTATTTTAATTTCTTTTTCCTTTAGACCTTGGTTAAAGTCCAACAGGTTTCTTTTTATTCTATATCTTTTGTTTGTTTAATTTTTCTTCTCTTACATGCTCTTAAGTGATTTCCTGTAAAACTAGAGTAGTAAAAACAGAATTTTAAAATGGAAAAAAAAAAGTGACAGACAATTTAGAACAAAAAAAAAAAAGCTTCTGGCATCATTCTGTTTTATTCATTATGAAAAAAAAAAATTACATAAATTCCAAATTCTCAAACTGTTTCATGATATCTCTGTCAAACTCAGAATAATTTAAACTCCAGTTTTGATAAAGATAGGAAATTTTTTTTTTTAAATAAAAATTGCAACAAATTTGCTGCAATCAAGTCAACAGGACTGGATGGGGAAGTTAACAGAAATCCCTTAATGAAAAATAGTGACCATATGTTTTCTAGAGGTAGCTTAAGAAGAGAGCGGC
>NW_008607560.1:31978-78877 GCF_000691845.1 Merops nubicus | reverse complement strand
TAGTACCGAGAGTGACAGAGCTCGCCTCCATCTCTAATCAGTGAGCTAGCTAATTAAAGAGTGTCAGTGGCAAGCTGTGTAAATTGTCTGTTCTAGTTCCTTTTGTCCAGAAAGATGATTTCATGGGGATATAAGGGTAAGACTGCAAAAGCGCTTGTGTGGAAAACTGGCAGTTGTTCTAATGAAACAGTAATTCTTCTCTAACCTCTGCAGTATTGAACTGATTGTCATTTTCCTTAGTTCTATTTGGTCTTTTATTCCCCTCTCCCGGTCTGTTCAGCACATCTTTCAGTGAGTTAATACTTTGTCTATTCTTGGTTTTGAGTGGATGTTTTGGGTGGCAAGAGAACAGAGAAGTCTTATTCCTAAAAGGTTGTGTCTTCAGACTCTGTCAGTAGGAGGCACAGAAGTGCCCACTTTACTGCTCACTTTCCTAAATTGCAGCCAGCTGGGACTCAGCCTCAATCCACACATTATGAATTTGCACCATAAAGACCACCTCAAAGCTGCTTTAAATTGAACCTTAGTTTAAGTTCCTACTCATGAAACTGGAGAGTGCCAGGAAGCGATGATACACCAACTATGTCTTTTTTCCTTCTGATTGCCTCTTCCCTTTGCCCCTGCACCCTGTCATTTTGGGGTTTGACAGATCTCCCATAGTTACAGCTATGCTGTTTATGTGCTCCAGACATAGGACACGTATTTATTAGCTCTGAGGTTTCATTCTGTCTTCTGGAGCTACAAGAAACAGGGCAAGAAGATCAAAACTGCAATTTTAGTTGCCTAGGAGAACACAGATGTGTTTGCTCGCTTGGAAAGTGCCAGATGAGAAGTGGAGAACTGTGCAACAGCTTGAAATACCCAATTGATCATCTATAAGCAGGCAATTAACCTCATTGTAGAGGTCTCACTCAAGATCTTTCCAAAAGCTTAGCCTTAGCATGAGGTCCAGGGAGTACTTAAGATCTCTTGGAAGAAATCTGTGTAGAGCACGTTTCATGCTGAAAAACTATAGCTTGATTGTACTTCTGAAAAAAAAAGAAGAGTATATAAAAGTGGGAAAAATGGTAGGTTGTGGAATTTAGCAGCAGATCATTATTTTAAATGATTACCAACCATCACGTGACCCTATTTTGGACCCATTTCAATTCAACATAAAAAAGATCACAACTTAGATGAAGTACAAAGTTTTTATATAATCTTAAACCTATTCATGATTGGTCGGTTTTTGGTGGTTTGTTTTTTTTAAAGGCTGATTTCCTTTACAGTTTAATATGACTCCTATTTGGGTGTTTTCTTTGTAGGTTTGGAAATAAATCTGAATTGAATTAAAAAGAATCTGAAATTTTATATCTGAATTCTTAAAACACTTTGCAGAAGTTTTTTTTTTTCCTCCATATAGTTAATTTCTTCTTGTGGTGGTTTGACTTTTCCCTAATTTTCCTGGTATAGCACTCCTCGTTATGTAGCATCTATGCAGGTATCAGGGCTAGTTGACTGAGTACCTAAGGAGAAATAAACTTCTTTATAAAGATGGGGAGAGAGAGAAAAGGAAAGTTGCATTAGAATCAGTCTTCAGACTCACCTTTTCTTCTCTGGTGTCCTTATAACGCAGTGTTGATTTGGCTACCCTCTAACAACAAAAGCAACTACCAAAGTCTATAGGCCTTAGTGATTCCTGACATTTGACAGTTTTTCCTCACTGTGCTTTTCTTTCTGAACATTTATTTTTGTGTATGCATACATGTACAGATGGAAATACATATACACATCTATGACCTGTATGCACATATCTGTATACACGTCATAGACACAGATATGTATATGCATGTTCAGGCATACATGCTAGATTTTTTTTTTTTTTTTTCTTCTGGATCTCTATGCAGGTTTTGTTTAGTCTTCTGACAAAGAAATACAATATTCTTAGATTATTTCCAGATTAGTAAAATAAGAGCGAAAGGGAATAAATGTATATAATGTTACAGTGGGATATGTCCAGTAATGTATTATATGAATTCTTACTATTTATATACTGACATGCTTACTTCTATGATTTTTACAAATATTCACTAATTCAGCTTTCCAGTAGGCTTCTGAAGTGACTTGAGGTTTTTTATTCCTCATCAGAAAGGAGCAGAAAGTAGAAAGACAGGCATGTGTTAGCAAGGGAAGGTAAAAGAGATATTTATGTAATATACATGTCAGAAATTTTGGCAGCCTCTCTTCTTGCCTCTCAGCTTAGACTGGGGGATTGCCTCTCCATGAAAGTTCTCATCATAGTTGAATGCTGTCACCGTGCACATAGATAATATGTGAATTCTGTTTGACTGATTTTACATTATCTAAACGTCTCAGATAGAACACATAGAAAGAAAAGAAGTTGAATGAGTTAAGAGATGGCATTATATAATGAAAAGATACTTCTCTTTTCTGTCTTTTTTCCTTCCACTGAAGTTGTGAGTGCTCTTACATGCTAAGAAGCCTATTTGAGAGGGTTATTCGTAAAGAAATTGATAGTGCTGTCCAAAAAATGCAACAGGATGTTCTTGATGGTTTTAATCTGCATTAAGCAGCTGTAAATTTTCTGTGATAAAGATTTAGTCCTTTCAGTCTATGTTTTAAAAATGAACAAAGGAGAGGAAATTTGCACTACCTTTTTACTTTTTGTCAAAAGATTGAAGAAAATCTGTATTGTAAAGAATAAGTATTGCCAAGGTATTTCCTTTACCTCAACACAGGGTGAATTGTATGTGCAGATTAGAGTAAATGCTGTGACATGTCTTGTGGCATATAAGGCAAAACACAGACAGCCTGGCTTGGGTTTGAATAGAACGTGATGGTGTTACTAAGACTTTAAATCAATTAGGCTACCCAATTTTGAACAAGAAGACAGTAGCCAAGGTCTTTTTAGTAAAAATACTTGGGAACAGATCATTCGTTGTGGTATATTGACACACTTCCACCAGTTCTAGTGGATTTATGTCTTCCTCAGCATTACCTGAGGAAATTAAGCCAAGAGTTAATTTGTATAAATGGTTTATTTGTTAGAAGTATCTAGAACAGGATATTAAATGATGAGTAGCTACTAATAATGCTGTACGAACATTGTTACGTGGATGGTCATGTATGAAAAGTTGTAGTCCTTTTACCCTATCCATCAGATAAATCAACTGTATATTTTGCACAGATTATTTCCATGTGTGAATAGCCCTGTCTAAACTGCTTTTTATTCACGTTAAATATTAAATATTTTGCTTCAGCAGATGACACCTGGATCATATTTCTGTCAATTGAAGCGCTATTTTTAGTGGAGGACCAATCCATAAAAACAGTTACAGATTTTTGCCACAGTTAGGTGGAACGGAGGTGTCAGCTTTCATATTCTGTCATAGCTTATCTCTGTTAGAGCACTGGCTGAAAAAAGGAGATCTGGATTATTCACCCTAAAGTGACTAACGTTCCCATCTCCTACTTGCTGGGCAGTGTACTAATCTCTCTGTTCATAAGCAAGGAAAGCAGAATACTGCCCATCTATCCTGTCAAAACTCTTCTGCTGGGGGTGCTGGGGGCAGGAGGGGGAAGTCTTATTTAGTGGAGGGGAGAAGACAGAGCAGGTACTATTATAACCCAGGGCTGAAGACACTTCTGAGTTTGGGGTATGGCAGTGTACCTATCAGCAGCAGAGGGGGCAAATAGACCAAGTCCTGAGTTCTGAGCATTCATGGATCTGGATCTATGTTGTTCACCAGTGCTGATAATTCAGCATAAGCATCAGAATGTGATCCTATTGCTATTTTCTAATACAGTTTAATTTATTGATACTGCAGCTGTTGAACTAGACTGTAACATGAAGTGACAGCCATAGCATTGCAGTTGGCAATTTTGAGAAGTGATAAGAATTCTTGTTTACTCCGAAAATGCGATAGTTCAGATTTGTCGGCCTCAGTCTCGTGTGTTACATAAGAGAATAATTTACAGTTTTGTTGTCATTTTTCTAATTATAATAGTTTTAGTTCCAGAACTAAATTTTTGATTCTGCCTTTTTTTTTTTTTTTTTTTTTTTCCCGTTATGCAGATTACCCCCCTGAGAATATTGAATGTTGATCAATGGCAGGATTTGGCTGTACAGGAAAACCCACTCCATATTGTTAATGATGACAGATACAATTAAATTAATTCTCTGCCATCTCCTTTGATGTACACAGATTTTCCCCATTAATATTGATGGACTTTAGAGTCACAAGCACATGTTGGGATGGGAGCAAACCCCTGAATGTTGTATTTTGCTCTTTGTGTAGCTGACTATATCACTTTATATCTAAATGTAAGGAAAGCTGCTGACAGTTTTGATATATTAAATTATAACTGAGAACTAATTCAGGGATCAAAGATGCTCTTTGGGAGACATCATTTTACTGGTAGGAAAAATCATTACCTTTTTTCCCAGTCTCATATATTTGTACTGTATGTCTTGGAAATATCATTCCCTACAGTTTCTGAATCTTGATGTTTAATTTAACACATGGGTCTTTGAGCAGCACAACGAGAGGGGGGCTTCTGCTAGTAAAACCTCATAGAAGGAAATTGAAATGTACATGTTTTTTCTCATTTATCAAAGAAGTGCAAAAATCTAAACTGACATTTTATATCAAATGAATTATGAACTGTGTAGTTTGTACCTAAGGGAACAACAACTACATTAGACTTTTGTTAAAAAGAGAGAGAGAGGAAAAAAAAAGGCTTTTAATAAAATATACAGTCATTTTTGGTATTTTGTCTGAACCTGACATATGCTGTATTTTGCAGAAGAAAACTAGAAAGTATAGGCTACTTCAAAGGCTATATGTTTTGAATGCCTTAGAGTGGACTGAGAAGCAGATTGAGATAACACACAGACCGGTTCCTACTTAATGAGCATTGTTGCTTTGATATATTATTTTCAGCCTTGTCCAGTTCAGGTGAATAGGAGAAGATAATATGCTTTTTAATAGCTTGAAGTTTGGAGCAAAGTAGTAAACAATATTTTTTTTTAACTTCTGTGTGAGTATACGGTTACTACAGAAAAAGACTTCCAGGGGGCAAAATTTTAGAAGACATTTGAATGAACTATAAGAGGTACATTTTCAAAGAATTATATACTCAATATTTTAAGGGTGTGATTTCCACTGTTTAGGTGAATACTTCTTGCAAGCAAAGAGGAAATTCCCAGTCTTTAAAATTAAACTTGGTAACATTTATGAGATTTTGTAAATTCCCAATTTCTGAAGTTCCTTCATTACTTTCAGTGGGAATATATTTATTTCAGTGCATTGACATAGAAGACACTTTGATATTGTTGTGATAAGCACCTACACCTTAGAGAAAATGAGAAATGAGAAGAAAAAATTCCATAGTTTCTTTGACAACATATTCCCTAGTGCACTCCTATGATGGTTTTTGATATGTGAACAAAATATCCAAGAAAATTTTCTTTTCTCATGTCATGCACATATATTTCATAAAAATATATTTCAGAAGATTAGGTAAGTTAGCATATACAAAAGCTTTCAGAAACTGCAAGCTCCTTGCAGAAAACAATGGTGTATAAACAGTTATTGTGGGAACATCGTGCCATGAACACATCACAAAATCTGAAACACAATGAGACCAGATATGTTTGTAGCCTTAGTATTGTTTTATACCGGCACCATCAGGAGGCTAGAATCAAAACTAAAGCTGTAATGAGATGTCTTAATGACAGCACATCCTCAGCTGAGATATCTAAATGTACTTATTCCCAAGGAGACAGTGCCTTGATCTTTGCAACCTTGCAATTCTCACTAATGATAAAGTGATCTGGTAATTTAATGTGTGACTGCTGTGAACAATAGTTTACTTATTGGTGTAACCAATGGATATTTTTAGTTAAAAGAAAACTTTTCCTCATTTTAAAATAAGATTTTACTTTTATTATTCAGCAGTACTGATTTTATTTTCTAAATGCTCTATTTATAAATCATAGTACTTATATAGTATTCATTTCAAAAAACCCCCATGTAAATTCTATAGGAGATGTGGCAGTGTAAACATTCTTCTCTTACAGAAAATAAGAAGAGGAGGCAACTTGGAGGGGTGCTGTGGTTTGGCAGAGCTAGGACGGAGAGCTGGTCCCCTCCAGGCATGCTAGAGGTTCAGGCTTTCTGCTCATGCTGTCTGTGGAGGTATTGAGGGGGAACGGGACAACTATAGGTGGGAAGAGCCACTTCCTTCTTTCTTAATACCTGCTTCCCATTTCACCTATAAGAAGACATTGACCATGAGACACGAGTTTTTTTTTTGTGATTAGCATATATAGCATAAAGAATTTAATTAACATCTGTGAACCAAACCCAGCTCTGTGTTGCCTGGATTACTAGGAGTAGAAACATTGAGGAAACCTCACTTTCTTCTCTTTCTGCAAATAAGAAAAGAATTTGAGTGGGAAAGTATCCGTTACGGCTTAAGTTGTTTCATGGCCAAAAGATAGTTCAGTGACCTGGATCTCCTGGATCTCACAGATACAAGACTTAATAAGATTGCACCACCCACTGTGCAGAGAGGCTCCCTAACATCAGCTAATCTGTCATTTTGTCAGGTCTGTTCTCTTTATGGACACTCTTAAGCACTTGTATTTCATCAGAATTGGTAGTATTTCATGCCATCCTCTATGCACTGCAAAGAAATTTCAAGATTAAAAATAACTACAGGTAACCTTATTGCAGTTCTCATGTATCCGCATACAGTTCTCCAGTCTGTACATTTAGGAGTATATGAACTCTCAAAATGCACATCAGCTTTTAACACTTTAGTCTTCTGCCAGCAAGTAGAAATCCACTGGCATATTCATACTGCAGGAGTGCACCTAATGCCAGTATTTGAAACCTGGAGACTTCTTATTTAACAAGGATATTCACATCTTTTCTAATATCTCACCTTCTTTAGCATTCAGATAGGTACTACATTTTCTTAGGTTCTTTTGACACATTGAGTAGAGCTATAGCAGCAATCATTTGCAGAAACCATGTCCACTTGTTTAAGTAGAATGCTGCTTTCTGGTTTTGAATATCCTGCTATTGTTTTGCGTTCAGTCATAGAATGAAACCATATTAAAAATTATTATTCAACAACTTATGTTTCAGACTGAGGCATATGCTTTTTGTAACATCATCACCTCTGTGCTTTTTCCTTTTCATTTGTTCCTTCATCTTCTGTGATGTTAGAGTCCTCTCTAATTACTAGGTTGAAAACAAGTTCATTAGGGAATCATCTTGTTCATCTTCTTTCCTCAAAACTGTAAGTTGTCTCATTTCTGATAAAACCTTTGTTTAGTCTGATGGACATTTGAAATATATCTTGCAGCAGTTTCATCCAATTGTTGTATGTCCTGTTTCCCAGGACACAGATATTTTCTCTGTGCAAACCTTCTGTGAAGTTGGAGATCCCTCTATGTCTATCCTTTTGCTCTTCAATTATTCTTTAAGCTGCATAGGTTTAAACTTTCTTCCCTTGTCTTTTCCAAACAATCAGTGATATAATTTTTGTTGTTCGTGTTGCTTTCAGGAAGTCCATATTTCCAGAACTATCTAAGAACCGTTTAGTTTCAAGCATGAAAAAAAAAGCTTAAAAGCAGTTCTTTGAAATTGTACCATCCCCACTAAGAGCCAAGTGTCTCCTTGCCAGCAGTCTATGAGACTCTCAGCGGAGATGTTTCCATCAATGTGGAAGCTGGCATACCTGCCTCTGGTCACAGCTCACTGCCTGCAGATAACAGTAGGAAAGGAAGCTCCAAGATTTTGGAGATTATGTAGAATTTGACACGAGTATTCCTTTAAAAAAAAAAAAAAAACAAAAAAACCAACCAAAACCAAACCAAAACAACAAAAGAAAACCAACAAACAAAAAAATAAATGTAAAAACTATAGAAATTAATCTGTAAAGCTGCTTCATGCAGGAAGCTGAAGCTATTGCATGAAGATAGACAGGATCTTGCTCCCCCTGCTCCTGCCCCATCCTGCCCTAAGTATAAAGAGGCAGATCTTTGTTTCTCAAAACTAGTTCACAGAGATATTTAATTTTCCAGTAACCAGAGTCACAATTAACCCACAGAAGCTGTTTAATTGTGCTTTCTGCTTGGATTTGTAATACCAGTACTCATGGTTTTTCCTCATAGTATTTTTTTTTTAATTAATTTTGTAATATGACAGTTATTGGCTAGGAGTCCTTTTAAACACTCTGATGAATAATTAGTTTTACTGGGCAGTTATAAATTGCATCCAATGTCTTTATTACAGGTATTAAAATCATTAATCATTCAGCTAATTGCTTATTGGCATTCTTTTGTAGCATTTAGAGTTTAACAAAGTTCTTGCTGAGTAATATGTATAAACTTCTATCTAGCATGAGAAGGAAAGGCTACTTGTTATATAAAGGTAAGAGTGACAAATACCTAAGACATTTTTATAGTGTTCACCTCAATAAAATATAACACTTAGGAAAAGGACATCTTTTACACATATTTTTACTTGAGACCCATATCTAGATTGCAGCTGTTGAGGTTGTATATGAAGAAAAGTTAATTAAAAGGAGGGGGAGATCTGATTTTGATTTTCACTAGAGCAGTAGTACTAAGAAATAGGTAAGCTTGCTCAAGGATTTCAAAAGAATTGTCTTCAGGCCTGCAGGTCATGGAGTAAGGCCTGAGTTTATTTTCACAGCCCTACTAAAATTGTACTCTGCAGCTTAGGATACTACGTAGTGCAAGTTGGAGAACAATTTGCAGAAGGCCGCCACAGACCTTTCACATTGTATGGTCTGAAGTGCATGGATGTGTGTTGGACAAGGGATGTGCTGTCCCTGCCATCTGTATTATTAGATGAAGATATATCTGTAACGGAGGACATATATCAGTGAAGTTATAAAATTAAAAAGAAAATCCAAGAATATCTATTCATTCTTTAGGCACTGATTAGACAGAAAACAACAGGGTTGAACATATATATTAAATGAAAAATCAAGAACTGCCTATGTCTGCTGTACTCTTAGTAGAAAACATAACTGGGAAAAGGGGGTTAAAAACCAAACCAGAGTAAACTTCAATGAACCCTTGAAGATAAGAAACAGAAAAAGCAATCTTCTGCTTTGCCAGTAGATAAAGGTTTATAACTAGCATGCCCTTCTAGTGATGACATATGGCTCAGCATCATGGCCCGTCTTTCAGTTAAATGAAACAAAAACACATGCTCATGTTGAGAATTATGGAGAGTGCAATGGCTGGAATTATTTGGACTGAGCACACAAGTAGATAACAGGCATACCTGGGAAAATCAGAAGAAACAAATGTCAATGTGCAGAACATATTGCCATAAAAAGTGCTATAATGAGGTGATCTCTGTTTGGGCACCTAAAATAGAAAATGAATCAGGAGAATCTAAACAACCACTGCAATGAAATAAAGAAATAAGGTTTGTGAATTGAACCTGGAAAAGAGTGAGAGAAGGCATGACTGAACGAGACATTCATCTAAAAGCAGTCTGACTGAAACTTTTCCTTGCTGATACGGCACAAACTGTGGAAAGCCTATTTTCCTTCTCTGACATTAAATACCTGCAGTTATAATTTGCATCCCCATCTTTCAATAAAATACAAACAAAAATGAAAAATGTTTCAATAAGATACAAATGCATGACTTATGCTAAATACTTTACAGATGCAGATGTGGCAATTTGTAGGGTTACATTTACATAGCTTCAAACTCTTCTAGCTGCCTATCTGCAGATATTCTGGATAGCAGACCAAGAATATTAGATAGCAGACCCAACTTGTCTGATCACTGTTAAAAGTGGTGTCAATTCACTTCAAAGTTGGTGTGAGTTTACACCAATTTCGTAGATATCAAATTCAGCTCTGTTTGCTTTTCTTCCTCTTATTAGAGATTAATGCTGTAGACTTTTATTTCAAGAATAATTTATTGTCCTAATGATAATTCACTTTTAATAATCCTACTCAAAAGTCTTGAATTCTCAGAAAATTTAAATTTCAGAAATATCCTTATGATAAATATAATTAATAGGTCACAGCAAAATAGGCTTTCAACATGGAGTAAACATTTATATACAATCATTTAACACAATGCTTGCTGTCCTAAAATAAGCGAATACTTACAAAGCTGACTGCTGCTGCCTGTGTTGTTTAAGATAAGGAATTGGAAGCAAGAAGTTTAAATGTTTTCCAAAGACTGCTTAGCACATTAGTAGCCAGGCAGGGTTCACATCTTTCTTGACTCAACTGCATGTACCTGAGTATCTGGAATACAGTATATCATTGTCAGCTTGACACAGTCTTCAGTTTTTATTATTTTGCTGGACTGTTTGTTAATTCTTTGATTAGAATTGACATCTGATTAAATATTTTATTCTGCCTTTGTAGTCTCTTCATATACAAAGCATGACTTTCTGCCCTCCTAAGTGAGGATTTACTGGGCTAGATGTTGATTCAGTAGGTTGCAAGTGGAGTGGTTGCCCCTTGAGGGTCATATTAAAGCTTGAGAGGAGCTTTTTGAGCAACATTGCATCTTAAAGACAATATATCAAGCTGATAGATACATGGCTCTTCTGTTGAGAAATTTGCAGTAGAATTATTGCTGGTTGCCAGTTATTACTTGGGTAGTAAGGAGTCTCTTGGGAATATGGATTGGATAAAAAGGGTTAAGCTGAGGGAAATGTTACACTGAAGACCTTGGTGATGAGGAGATTTTGAAATAGTCAAAGGATGTTTTGTGTGCAATTTAGAATTACCATTTTGGGGGGAAGTGCTCTGTAGTTTTAATGATCGAAGCGTGATTAGTTTAATAGAGCACCTTTCTCATTATGACTCAGCAGAGAATTGACAATTTATTTGTTGTACTCTCTGGCCCCCTGCCCCATTCCTTTAGAAGCACAGAGCTGAGGACACTTGCTAGAGCATAGCTGAGGACATTCTCTGTGAGTTACAGGAAGTCTTTCAGATTAAATAAATTTGCTGTATATTCTAACATGTTAGTTTGAAAGTAGTGGGCTTAGCTTGTTCTACAGGTCAGTTGACTTTCACAGAAGAGCTTTGTCCAAATATTCTACTCTTCCCTGTGCTGTGCTTTTGTTGGTAGAAGAGATTTGAACATTTAGCTGAGATTACCTACACCATTAAAGTAACATCGGCACTGTGAATTGTTATTGACATTTAGACAACTACATCTTTGTTTTTTGATGAACATTCTTGTATCGCTATAATAACCACCACTATACATACATAAAGCTTAATCAGAGCTTTTACTTTGTAGATCTCAGAGAGCTTTACAAAGAAGGATAACTTTTATTATCTCCATTTAACAGATTGAGAAATGAGAGACAAAGGTGAATTGATGTGTCCTGACAGACCTGGAAATTAATTTAACGCTTTTGCCTCCTCGGTGTGTTACTCACACTGTCTCCTCAATAACGATGTGAACTTTGGCTTCCTGGCCAAGTTACAGCTCAGCTCATTAGATTCATGTTTAGATTTAGTGTTTGGGTTTGGGGTTTTTTTTGTTTGTTTTTGTTTTTGTTTGTTTGTTTGTTTTGTTTTGTTTTTTTTTGTTTGTTTGTTTGGGGTTTTTTTTGTTTTTTTTTTTTTTGTTGTTGCTGTGTGGAATTTCCCTATGCACTTAACTGGAGCATTTTAAGCTACAGACAGCTCCGTTTTAAATGAGGTACTATACCTCTTTGAAGCGATATTGACTCTTTCTGTTAGTGTCAACTTGTGAAAACACTTCAAAGCTCTCTAATAAAAGTTTTTTACATTAACTCTGCCATCTTTCTCAGGCTGGCTGAGTTCACCTGCTAACAAGTTTAGGAATCACTTTACAAAAGGATGCCAAAATAATTCATTGTTATCTGCAAGTACTGTACATTACATCCATAAGATTTAAACTCATTTACCACACAATTTAACTCCAACATTAGTTATGTCATTGCTAAAAAGAACAATGTTAATTCAAGTAAGTATATGTTTTCCATGTTACTCTGAGAGTGAAATTTTATTCACATACAGAGGCATTTGGTGTGCAGATGTTTGTTTTTGATCGCTCAGCTGGAGGGACGTTGGGGGCTGTTCAAGTTAAATCAGCCATCTTCTTCCCTCTGAGTTGAGGTGCTCACAAGCTCTTCATTGGCCTTGAAGGTGTTGGCAAGGGATTTGCAGACCATGAATTACCTTTGTCTCAGATATCTCCTGGATTTGGAAACAGGAAGATTTTTAGTTTACTTGGGATTTACTGGAGCCTACATCTAGACAGCAGCAGGAGGGAACATTCAAAGGCAGCCAGACTGGCTCAAACCCCAAGACTTTTTGTTGTCTTTTTCAGAATAATAAGGAGGAGAGGAAGAGAAGCAAGCTAGAGATTCTTCATCTTGTCCTGAAAAAAAAAACTCAGGAGGGTTGCAGGGCTAGGTGCCAAAGCTGAGAAGTAAAAAACTTGGTAGTTAATCAGGTACCCCACTAGCCAGCTTTTAGCAAAGATTTCTTATGAGAACAGGAAGACCTTGAACTCAAGGGAGAGGGAACAAGTCTCTAGATTGGAGCAAGACGTGTCTTGTGCCTTTCCATGTAATACAATTTGGAGTTGGAGCTGAAGAAATTTGAAGCTCCCCAGTCATAAGTATGTGCAATCAGAATAAAAGTGTTACATACTAGCTCACGTATCTGTCTGTATGTATCAGAATAAATATAAACTATTGTATATAATTGATGACTCTAGGATTTTTTTTTGGGCAAATGACATTCTTTCCTCTGTTTCAGGGAGAGAATGATTCAGACAGGGTATCACAAAATCTCTTTCCTCTTAGTAACCACCTCATACATAGGTGGTAAATGAAAATCATAAAACTTACTGTAAAATACTGTTTGCTAATCTTACAGCTTATGCCTTGAGGCTTACAACCACATGTTAAGTTACAGATCTTAGAGACTGGTTTTTCCAATAGAGAGAAGAAAGAAAATAACAGCAACAACAAATTTCTGTTGGAAAGACCAAAGAAAAAAGCAAATAATAACTACTGGGCTGTGGAAAGCAAAGCTATAATTACACAAGAGTTAAATGACAAAGACAGTAGCTTTCGACTGTTTTAAGTCTCTGGAAAAGAGCTACATAGCTATGGCTACAGATGTACATTATATATATACAAGTTCCAGATGTGTTTATACATAGAAAGTTTCTTCAACAGATTGTTTTCTTCTTCAAAAAACAAAGCTATAAACTCACGGGTGCAAATTGGCATAGTTCTTTTTACTGCATGCAATGAAATTTGCAGCAGTTAAAGGTCATTGGTGGTGTCATTACTGACACATTCTGATCTGCAGTTTGTGGACTTCATAAAAATTAATTTCCTTAACATAACAGTGGGCTAGAGACTGTGACTTTAGTGAATCTATTTTGATTTCTGCCTAAGATACTTTTTTCCCTTAAAATTTCCACTGTTTGCTTTTAAAATTATTATTGTTTTATAAGGGTGAGAAGGTATCCAAATGATAAAAAGTCTCATCAATTTTACTCTTGCTAGGTAACATTTCTGTGAGCATTTCTTTAACTTCTTAGGGTGGCAGAGCTGGGCACAAAGAGAAGTAGATAATATTTGAACAGGTGGTAGAGAATATGTTGCTTCTGAATTACTTTTGGTGTTTGGAGGTTTGCTTTCAGCAAAATGATGTTCACGTAACTGTATTGGAAAGAAGAAAATGAAGAAATCGCGTTGTTCAGTAGTGAAAATGTTAAACTAAATGGACCATGTTAACATTGCTGTTGATCCTGAGGAACAGTTTTTCCAGTATATGGAGCATTCTGTTTCCACCCAGCATATGTTCTCCATGTTTTTCTCTGCTCTAATTCATCCATGTTTTTCGACAGCTCCAGATGGTGTAATGCCTCCAAGGCTTTCATCTGCCACTCCAACCAGTCTTCAGGTTGTCTGGTCTACACCAGTTCGCAACAACGCCCCGGGTGCGCCCAGCTACCGACTCCAGATGCGGCGGAGGCATTCTGCTGGTGACATTTTAGAGTACGCAGACCATAGCAAGGCCACCATCAATTGCTGAGCAAGAAACATCCTCTTTCAATATGGCTCACCTTTAGAGTGGCTGCTTTTGTTACAAGACATGTAATGTTTTAGTCTTTCTTTAGGTGCTGGGATGTTTAATGATGTAACTCATGCTGCTTTTCTTCGCAGTTTGCTTTCCAGCCCTACTGCTTCCTTACAACACAGAGTGGAAGATCTTCAGCCATACACTGAGTATGAGATGAGGGTGGTTGCCTCCAATGGTTATGGCAGTGCTCATAGCAACTGGACTTCAATGACTACAGCAGAGGACAGTAAGCAGCCCAATCATATTTAACTCCCTTTAGCAGAAAATATAAATAAGAGTTCAGGTGCCGTTGCACATAATTTATTTTGGTTATCTGGTTTTCTCAGTTAAATAGCAATAATGTATTTCTTTCCTGAATATTAACTTGCAATAGTAACTCCTAAGGGATCAGCTATCTGTTGCCTTAGATTTTCATGAAACATGAATATTTAAATGTATGTTTTATGAAGTAGTATCTTATTTCTTGATATAATATCCCTCCATGCATATGTGTTTATATATAGTTAGTTTAAGATAAACTGGTAAATACTGTTTTGTTAAGTGCTGTTCCTTTATATTCAGAGACTTGATTCTGCTTTCAGTCATATCAGAGAAAATAAGCAGAAGTTAATAGTATATGACAGTTGTCTTATCTCGGTGTTGTGAACACCTAAGCTATACCACAGCTGAATGGAACTTTCCATTCCCAGTGATCTTTGTTAATTCCAAGTGGTGATCTACTGGTCTGAAAATGGGTTTGTCACTGCCGGTCCCATCACTTTTCTCATTAATAGTTCTACATTCTGCAGACTCACTCCACATAATTTGTTCGACAGTCCCTTGATTTAACAAACAGGTATCAGCATATACATATAGCCGTTTAGTTGGCAGGATAGGATTTTGCACCTCATACAATATGTAAGCAAAACCGTAAGACAAAACTTGAGCTAGTTGTACGTAATACATATTCAAAATAGACAATTTCCAGCTCTTTTTAAGACAATGAGCTATTACTTTTTATCTTAGAATGTAGCAGTATATCTAATAGCACACCTTTTGGGAAAAACAAAATTCAAATCTATTTTTGCTTCTTTTTTTAATCACTAATGGATGATCTCATTGTACCATGTTTTATTGAAATTATTTTTCTAAAGAGATTTTTCCTGTTGTATCTTGTTTAATAAAAAAGTCATTCTGAGCAGGAAAAGGCAGTGGGGGCAGAGGGGTGTGGGAAATGTTTCATTATAGTGTTGTTTTCCCTACCTTCGCTCTGAAGTGTTTTGTGATCTTAGGCTACTTTAAAATATGAGACCTGTATTTCATACCATAAATGTAACCTGATGTTCATATGCAATTGTTGTAGCAAATATTCAGTGCTGGTGACTCAGCTTCATTTCGGTCCCTTTTCTAAATAGATAGCTTTCTATCTTGAGAAAACACCCAGAAGAAAATGTGTTCCCACAACTGTAAAACAGTATTCTTTGAAGATGAGCAAATAGTTCATAACAGAAATATATCTGATAAATCCATTTAAGCTCCAAAGATATAAGTGCTTCCATGAGCACATTACTTATAAGTAATTACTTAATAAAAGTATATTCTGAACTTAGTCTTTGCATACCAGACATGTTCTATCTACCTGTGAAAATCTTGGCTGAGATTAAATTGCTTTATTGTAATTGTTTGTTAACAAAAGTGGATACAATGTTGTTAAACTTGTCTGCATTCATAATCTAAATGCAACTAGTGTCCTATGACTATTTCATTCATATTGCAATAATTATTTAGCTCTGCTCAGATAATTCACAGAGTGTGTTTTCTTTTTAGATAGGAGGAAGACAGAAGTGCATTTAAAAGACATTGTTTGTTGGTATATATATATATAAAAAAATTGAGCTAAGTAATAGGTGTAGAATTTTAAAATTCTCTTTTTGGGAGTTAGGGATAAGGCAGAAGGCCTTACAGGACATGCATTCCTATATACTCTTCTTGAACATATATGTAGAAATCACACACTGTGTAGCACTTGGATGGTCTTTTTGCACTAGTTTGCAAAACATGGCTGCAAAAATGCCTGAAGTTAGTATGAAAGGTAGCTGTTACCAAAGGATATTTAAGAACTAGAAAAGAAAAAAATATAATGCCAAAACTTAATGCTTTTGCCAGTGTTCACACAAGTAAAATATTTTGAGATTAACAAATAATCCCCTCTTCAGTTATGATGCTGCATCTTGCTCCTTAGCTTGAAACAAACTTCTGTAGTTCAGTTATAAACTCCATGTTTCCGAAGGGAAATTATTTTCCCTAAAATGTCCTCTTCCATTTGCATTGATACTGCTATAGAATATATGCTGATGTATCCCCAGTATCCAATAACCCTTTTAATTTGCAAAAGAAAGCCCCAACTTTCAGTGGTAACAAAGGACTCTGGCTTTGCTGTCATTGTGCAGGGCTGCCGTCTGTGCGAGGATATTCAACTCAGTTGCTTAAGACTGAATGATCGTCATTGGGTATAAGCAGTATTTCTGTCAAGGTTTCAGTATGTTTTAAAACTGCCTATCCTGACAGTTTGTTGCAAAAGTACACTTAATTCCTGATCGTTCTAACCAATACTTTGACTTTTTAAGGTGCAATTTGACAGTAGAAATTTCCCATCTTTCTTACTCAAAATGTGTGTACATGTGTTCTTATTGAATTGTACGCAGTGAATATGACTTTTTTGTTTTACCAAAGCATAAAATATCTGTAGGAATAAAATATATGCATATGTGTGTATTTATGTGCACATACACCTGATAACAATAGATGTAAAATAACACATCCGCTTACAAAGTCAATACAGTTCTACTAATGCAAGCTGATAATTTCAGAATAGATCTACATCTTATATTTATGATAAATATTTAGTAAACTAGGAGGATATTAGGAATGCTTGAGGAAAAAATAACAAATGCTGCCATAATTATCTGTTGTATCTGACAGGAATGTCTTAACATACAGATTGGTAGGCTTGGATATTTTTTCATGCCAGAAAAAATGTGGTAAATAATTTTCAGATACTTTCATTTACATGAATGTGGCAGTAGTAACTGATTCCATGCATTTTTTAATGTCTAACCTGCCCGTGCTGGATAACGATAACGTACATATCCCACAAATATTTTAAAATGTGCTAAATATGTTAATAAAAGATATTTGTTCCAGTGATCTAGGTCAGTATAGCATCAGATTATTTGCTGCCAGAAAAATAAAAACAGTGAAGTTTCTGGATTAGATCTTGCTTTCAGTAACTCGAATGTAAATTTAAGATAACTGTCTTGCAATCAGTGTAATCAGCACTGGACTGAGGGGTCACTGTGTACCAGTGAACTGAGAGGGGAATTTCGTGCATTGCATTCAGAAATAAAATGAAATTTCCTAGACATAAAAAAGATTATATCAGTTAACTTTTCTCTCTTGTTATGGCAAGTCTGAGCTGCCTGAGAAGGAAGCTGTAAAGGAGTTGGCTCTAGTTACCTGAAGCTGGCCCAATGGCAGCTTGATGCAGTCTTATCATACAACATCATGATTCGCAAAATTATATTGGCTTGTAGCAATCCACATGGTGTAATCTTTGATCAGAGGAATACTTCTCGAATAAGAAAGGTTCTTTTTCTAGTGCTTGAAGAAATCTGACTTGATTTGGACAAGTCTTAAGCTAACAAAATTGCTACTTTAGAGAAAGCTGCTTGTTCCTTTCTATTCTTTTGAATGTCCCAAAAACTGAAGTCCAATGAGTTGTGTACAGCAGGACATCTCAGTCACCAGCATGTTCTCTGCATTGGCTACATTTCAGTTCTGTGGGTCGGTGTACATTTCCAGTATGGAGAACTCTTAATGAAGCCCTTTCAGAAGTGCCTGTCTTCTACTAGTTGAAAGAGAAGGTTTTGCAATGTGTCTTTTCAAGTAGTTAATTTATTTAATTTTTTATTTTTCATGTGAGTGACTGCAAGTCCTTCTCTTTTATGTATAAAGAAGCTATAGGCTGGTCCAATGTTTATTCACAATAAGTAATGTCAAAACTATGCAACAGTCGCTTTAGATTATTATGTATGGAAGTTGCTAGAGACAGAGAAGCATTAAAAAATAAAAAGAAAAGAGAGAGAGCTTCTGCAATGTATAGGCTGACCTACCTTCTTGACAAAACAGGGAAGCATTATCCCTGCTGTATAGAGTGCTATGACATGCTCCTCTGACATGCTTAGCACAAAGCTTTGGTTCCAGGATGTGGAGGCCTATTCTTTTAAAGCTTCCTGATGTAGATAATAGAGAGAGGTAATGCAGAACAAGAGGGTAGATTATGCAGTTCTCAGCTTTTGGTAGCACTTGATTTCTCTGCTAATTGTATTCATTGTCTAAGAAGAAAAGTCTTCTACTTTAGCTGTGTAAGCTAGGTCCACATAATTTAGGCATAGTTATTTGATGTGAATGTGGTCAACTGTGTTCAAGAAAGATAAATGGAAACTGAAGGAAGAGAAGGTCAAACCTGGTGAGGTGATAAAAGGAAAAGAAATTAATGTGAAATACATGACAGGGTGAACAGCAAAGAGTACAGAAGAACAGATTAAGCTGCAATAGTATCATGGCAGATATACGATATGATATGATGATCATATGATAAATAGTACAAACCATTTATGCATGCCTATTGATTAGGCATTAGAAGAAGTTTCTTAACTGGTAGGCTACGGTTCTGGAACTAATGTGCATTTGGAGCAGCATAAGGCAAAAAGTCTGAATACTCTGAAGAGAGGTCTTAATACATGTTTGAAGGAGTTCATATGGATTGCATGTCTTTGCATGAAGCTTAACTTTCGAGTTCTGTGATCTCATGTGATAATAGATACCTGTGGTCCCCTGTGCTCAGAGCTGCACAATGTGGATTTTCTGCTGAATACAGTCAGTAGTATATGCAAGACACCGTATTTTGTTAATATGTATTGTAACATTGTTTACGTTCTTCAAAAGAGTAAATGACTCAAGAAAAAAAGGCACAGAATTTCTCTTCTTCTTAGTGGGAGAGTTTCCCAGCAAACTGGGTATTTCTACTCAGCTTTAAAGGGCAGTAGTCCAGGTACTTGTCTTAGTGTATTAACAAAAGTATACATTACCCTGAAATGCATCACAGATTTATCATAGAGTTGTTTAGGTTGGAAAAGACCTTAAAATCCATGAGAGTATAGCTCCTTGCTCCCCCAGTCTGTACAATAAGTAAACAAATGTGTGGTTCTAGTCAGGGAATTAAAAAAGATTAATGACAATTCTGTGCCTTCCTTTTAACTTGAGTCTGAACTTCTGAAGCAGATGAGCAAAATAGCCTGCCATAAAAGATAATTTCATTTGCCAAAATGAAACTACCTTCTAGTATTATTACTGTAATGAAATGGTTTGAAATATGAAGTAAGAATATTAAGGAAAAAGATGCCCACTGTTCCCATGTTCGGTAGTTACTTCTATAAACAATTACATCCATGTAAAAAGCTTTATGATTTTATTTTCATCATTGTCAGGCTGAGCTGTGTAGCTGTCATACTTTGCAGACTTCCCTCCAGTGACAACCACATTGACAACATGTTATACTCCACATTGATTTTACAGTTAAGGAGCTGATTGTGATATATAGGGATTTTAAGAATTCAGCTGAGAGGCTGACTTTTGCCTTTTATCATTCCATTAAAATTTTATAACCATCTTTTTCATGTCATTTCATCCATGAATTCTTACTTTAGAAAGTGATAGCTACTGCTGTGAGCATAACTTTTCTCATGTGCAGAGCTTTTTATTGTATTAGCAAACTATCCCAATTATAGTTAATACTCATGTTTTACATAATTGTGGTGACCCTTTCAACCAAGCAGTATCCTGCTAGTTGATTTGTATATAGAATTAGATGACTCTGCTTGCCATTTAAAAAGAAGCTACTCCAAATGAGTGTTGGGGACCAGGATTTAATGCTTTCCCATCCAGTGGGGCCAATTAAGCATCTCTCAAACGTCTTGTTTGAACTCAGAGAGTCTTAAAAGTCTCTCTTTTAAAAGGGCAGTGGGGAATGTGTGGGGAGGTACGCTAGCTAACAAAATAGGCTTTTTTGAGGGGAGGGGGAGGGACTAAGGGGACCCAAAGTTTAAGTTTGACAGCTCCTCCCATACATTACAGATTGTCCTTATGGAATAAGTCTAAACTCTGGGGGGGTTGAGGCACAAGTTCAACTAATTACCGTGAACATTTCACCTGTAATGCCAGCAACTTATTCAGTAGGAATAAAAAGGCTTAGCTGTTTTTTCACAACAAATTGTTTGATTGTTGTGGGGCTTTTTTTTTTTTTTTCTCCCCTCTTGCAGAATCTCACAGTGTGCTAGCTTATTTATGAAGTATAGTGTGATAAAAAGGAAGTTTGTAGCTCAGTGTAAATATTACATTTTTCAACTCCCCTCCCCCATTAAACTAAAATTGGCAGCAACTTATTTTCAAGGTCTTAAATTCCGAAGTAAATTTTCCTCTTTCCCATTCACCCCAACAATATTTTTGGTTTACAGAACAAATATATAATTCAGGTTTACATCTTCACCTCTCCTTTTTTCAGTCAAGTTTAAATAAGGGACCAAATTTTGTTACACCTTATGACCTAACTGATTGTGCCCAAGAGAATATGGAAATATAATTGAATTGCTCTTTACAACAGATCATCTCTTATACTTGTAAATTCAGAGATCTAAATTAATCCTAGAGTGCACAAGCATTAAATATAGAGCTCCATCCTTATTATCACTGTAAGTAGAATGAGATATGTGATATGGATAAGTTTTATGGAGTTCCTTTGTGATGCATCATATAATGAAAGAAAAAACACTATTACTTTCTCAAATTTAGGGGAAAAAAAAAAAAAAGAAAAAATTTGCTATCCCAATTTTACATCACTGTTTCCACAGACATGGGTGGAATAAACCTGATTTACCTCTCTCTGTATGTGAGAGGAGAACTGGGACTTTTGACTGCTGTAGCTGTTATTCTAAAATATAGAAGGAACCACTCATTGTGCTGGATTTGTTCTAGGGTTCCCTACCCTCACTCCTCCCCGCCCGTCCCCCCCATTCTCTATTCACTTAAAAATTATCTGGTATTATTTAGCTTGTAGTGAACTAAATTGTTTTTCACATAGAGATAATGTTTCTTGTGTTTTGGACAGCATAGTGCTTCACTAGGAATTAAATGACGGCATTGTTGACTTCCATGGAATTCAGCATGTGCTATGTCACGTGTCCTGGAGTCTTAGCACATACACAACCATTAATAAATTCTAAATTTTCAACACTTAACATTTGAAACTTAGCCAGAATCCCCAGACCTGAAGCTATTTGAAAAAAAATTACTAAATCCAAGTATATCTTTTTTTAAGATTTCAATAAAATGTGATGTTCACAGAAAAATCTCATAAATGTCAAAATTGCTATGGGCAGAATAGAAGGGAATATAGTATTTTCTTGATATGCTGTAGCAATTTATAGATTTCAGGACGTGGTTTATAAGAATGCTAAATGTTCTGGAATTACAGCTGTTACTGATCAGTGATTGAGCCAGATTTGTGTTATTGCACCATGTTCTTGCTTGTACCTAGAGAGCAGTAAAGCCTCAATATAATAAAAAGCACCTGCATTTTAAATGAAATTTCAATTGAAAAACTTAACAGCCCTTCAAATTGCAGAATTTAACGCAGCCCAGTAAAGCTTAAATAACACTTTGCCTCCACAGGCTGAGGGTTTTGCATTCAAGGTGACTTGATTGTGTCGCATGGTGAAATTATTTACAATTAAGGAATTTCTCTGGAGGGCTGCAGAGTATTTGCTGTTCCACAACACCTATGCAGGCATATGGTCGGTCTTTTTCAGTATTCATGGAAGCTCCTGAACCTTTATGATAATTGAATCAGTTAGAGTGCTGAGTGGAGCAAGCATAAAACCTGTTAACCTAAAGGTCAGATCTGTGCATTGTTTATTTATCAGTAGGTGAAAGAGCTAAATCGGCAGCTTCTGTCACAGTCGAAGTAAAAAATCACCTATAATATTAACAGGGAGTAGATAAATTGCAAAAAATGGATTAGAATTATAAACAGAATGAAGTAAAATATTGAATATATAATGAGAGATGCAGTAGGGGTTTACTGAGCTGTAAAATATTCATTTCTGTTATGCCTGTGCCATTGGTTGCAATTAGTAGCTAGCACTCTAGAAAAAAATCAACAAAAGCTTAGAACTGTAGATCTGTATTGATACTTAGCCGTGCAATTTCTCCACATGGTAACAGCATTGATAGAAGGACACTTTTGAGACATAGTAGGAAAAAAGATGCAGGGGAGGAGGTTTTGGAGGAGTGTAGGTGGGCTTACAGAGCTGCTTGCCTTTGAAAAGGAGCTACATTCATCCCTTGAATAGCTGGGCCTACAGTTTCTGAAGAAGTAGGCTGTGTAGTATATTTGAACTTCTTTTGTCATTTTGAGCCTCATTTGATGAAGACTGCCTACTAATGCTGACTTTTTCAAATTGCAGAATATTAGTAATTTCTTCCCTTTTTTTTTTCCCTTTTTTTTCTCTGTTACAGAACCTGGACCTTTAGATCCACCACTTCTCTTGAATGTTACAGCAAGGGCAGCAAGCATCACTTGGCAGCATCCTTTAAAACCAAATGGCATTATCACTCATTATAATATTTACCAAAATGGCCAACTGCATGCTACAGTGCCAGGAACTACATCTAATTGCACTGTAGAAGACTTGCGTCCCTACACTGTCTATGTGTTTCAGGTAGAAGGATGCACTTCTAAAGGATGCTCTCTTTCACTCGAGACCCCAGAAATACAGACTCTTCCAGATGCACCTGAGGATATTCCTGCTCCAGAGCTGTATTCTGATACCCCAACTTCTGTGGTCATCTCCTGGCAACCACCTGCTCACCCAAATGGTTTGGTGAAAAACGTTACGATAGAAAGGAGGGTGAAAGGAACAGAACAAATATCAACTGTGGTGACCCTCCCTCTCAGTCAGTCCATGATCTACATTGACCAGAGTACTGCTCTGAGCCCTTGGCAGAAATTCGAATACAGAACACTGATGAGCACTCTTCATGGAGGCGTGAACAGCAGTGCGTGGTCAGAAGTTACCACTAGACCATCAAGACCTGCTGGTGTTCAGCCACCAGATGCAGAAGTGGTGGGACCACATTCAGTTAAGGTCAGAATAATTCTCATTGCCACGTGACTTTAGCATTTTCTTTGTAGCAAGTGTGTATTTTTGAGACATCTACTGGCTGAGCCAACAGATTTCACTGCTGCAGGGGTACTTGCATAATTACTGTTTGTCCTTTGGCTCAAAATCATTAGATTCCTTTCCATTTTTTTTCCTATATGCCAGTTTCTGGCATTATACTCCAGTTCATTTTCTTCCTTCCACATCTGATGTATTTTCAAAATTAAACTTGAATGCTTACTTTTTACTGCCTAATCAGATCCGAAAATGACCTGCTACCTTTTCCAAAATTTCAAGACTTCATTAAAATGCTAAGAAGTAAAAAGATTTTTTGTGTAATTAAATCTTGTATGTAATTACCAGATTTTTTAAAAATAGCTGATGAAGAAAAAAATACCATTGTGGTTCTCCTGATTTACAAAATAAGAGTCCTACAGGACTACCTAGGAAGTTTTCAATTATTCACATCATTCTGTTGGGAATGAACTCTAGAGGACAGGATAACTACCATTGTTTTGGCTTGCATACAAACTTCATTCAAGGGAAATTAGTGTAACCAAACAAGAGGGATTTTTGTAGCTTAGAAGCCTCTTTTGTGTAAATACACACATGCTTCCATGGATTCAGTCTTGTACTAATGCCAAAAGTATTGGTACAGTAGCTTGCTCACCAGAGCACAAAACAAAGGACATTTGCATAAGACTGAAGTTCATCTGTTAGATTTATTATTTTTGGTATACATTGTAATTTCAAAAGGTAAACAGAGTGGTGTTACCAATGCAGTCTAAATAGTTTGAGTGTATGAATTTAAGCAGTAAACCATTGCTGATTTTTTTTTCCATTGTTTACATATAATTTTAAGCTGTGAAAAAAACTATTCACCGTTAGACAAAAAAATCCTGTGCTTTTAAAGTTATGTTTTCATGTTTAAGGAATTGAATGCTACCTCCTCATTAATATCAAATGAGTTCAGTATGAGTACAATGGTTATTTTAAGAATTAATAATGATCAACCACTATTAATTGTGATGAATTGTCAGACTGCTTATCGAAGATTTGGGCGTTCTACTTCCAGAACTCTGCCCTCTGTGCTTCTGTAGATATATCTTAATATTCACTGCAATTTATAGTGAAGCATTTTTCATGGATTTGCCAGAAGCAGCAATGCTGAGTAAACAGTAGCCCTAGTTCAATAGCATGCTTACACACATGTCCATATTTTATTGCATGAGCCTTTATGCATTGGCTTCAACTCTGAGCACAAAGAAGTCACTGCAACATTTAATGTTTCAATTAATGTGATAAGGGAATAATAATTTTATATCTTTCCCCAAGCATGGTCAACATCCAATCCTAATTTTAAAAGCTTGTGAGTTATCAGAGGTTTTGTCATTCTTTACTGTATGTCTTTTTTTTTAGTTCAGAGGTGTGTGCTCAGTTGTAATTTTATTGTATTTTGCTCAGCTTCAGGATTAAGTAACCAACCAATACTGAAAGTCAGTTTGATAATTTATTTCTTCTGAAACCAGGCAATGCAGTTTTCATTCTGCAATAATTTAATTTCAATGTAACAATGCTTTATTTTTTTTTTTTTCCTTTCTTGATGAAGATTTAAAATGCTTTTTTTTTTTTCCCTTTCTTCTCCAGTCTATCTAAAATCCTAATATATGAATAGATCTGGTTTGGGATTGCTTTACATTAGTGCCTTTAAACTCTGACAAGAGTCCCAGAAAGGTATACATTCCCTCCTCAGCAGATCAAGCCCACCACACCTGCAGTGTAGGTATCACTTATGTAGTGTTCAGATAAAATTTGTGGAATCTGTTTGTGCTGTACAGTGCTCTCATTCATTTTCTCCAGTGGTAACTCTTAGGCAGAGAATGGAAAACAAGCTGTCTCTTTGGGAGGGAGATTTTAATTACCTGTTGTCCTAGAGATAACTGTCCTCCCAGGTTAGAGTGGAAACTATTGGAAGGGCACTGTGGAAAAGATTAGTGAGAGGCTCCTTTACCAAGCCACAGCGGCAAATCAATAGAGGCCTTCATCTGTCAGTGCAACCAATCCCTAAACCATGAGCACAAATATTTAATTCTACTGAAAACAGGGAGAATTTACAAAAACAAAACAAAACAAAACAAAACAGATAGAGAGAGAAACATATTTCCATTCCTTTATTTAGTCATAGAATCAATGTAAATGATTTGAGGATGTGGAGAACTCAAAGTGCTCCAGGATAGTACTCACTTGAGGATATAGCTTATTTTCACAGACCAAAGCTTTCACTCTGCAAGGAGGAAAATATCAGCACAGCAGGTCACAGTTGGCATAAACACTTCTGATGTGTATGTGCTCCTTTCACATTTAATCAGAATGGACCAGTATCTCTCCATAGCATTTAGCTTGCTTTCTTTTGTGCAACAGAAAGTGTAAAGCTGTCAATAATTTTTAAAGTACCCATTTCTGTGACACCTGCATGATATTTTTTAATATTTGCTGAATTGATAATGCTCATGGTAGTGGAGTATACTGTGCAATAAACTGCTTTTGTGGCTGATTAAATGCCAAAGTGAAGTAGAGGTATTCAGCAACTGCAAAAGCCATTTATTTAGTGTATGCCAATGCCGTGAACATTATTTCTGTTACACAAGATTTGCTATACCCTAATGTAGAGAAGTATAAAGGAAATTGTTTCCTTTCCTTGTGAGGGTTGCAATTGCTGTGCTGCTTCAATCTCAGTTCTCACTGGTATGATGTTCAGGAGTGCAGCTAGGTTGAGTGGCTTGAGAAAGAGGCTGGTTTACACAGTGAATAATTATTTAAAGGAGCTCTTCATGTAGGAAGAGCATTATACGTCTGGATACGCAGAACTAAATTAACTGTGGTATGCAAATTCTCCAACTTTGACCATTTAACTTTCAATAGAAAAACTTCCGTTTTGCTGCCCTGCTTCTCCCTTGAGGGCTTTGGCCTGGGGAAGACAGCTGTAGTTTTGATCATTGGCTTAACTGGAGACTTGCTGATGCATGTTTGCCTGTATTGAACTCCCTCGCTGACCAGTGCCACCAACTGGACCACTGATAGATAAGAAGCTGCAGCCATTTCCTGTCATTCTTTGTGTAACTTTTTTCCTCAAGATAGAAGTTGACATGAGCTCTATGTAATCCTGATGTTTCTTTCAAGGGGAGAGTTGTTTGGGATTTTTTTCTTTATGTTGCTTAGGTTATAAGAGAATGTTTTCGCCTTGATTGGATGAAATAACTACCTCATTGACATATAGCTCCTGTGCCATGCTATTCCTTTGTGATAACATCAGTTACAGAAACTTCCTGCAACTTGATTAGATACAAAATGAGAAAAATAAAAAATTATGAAGATTTCATTGACTTCTCTCTTAATATATGTTATATATCTTGCCTGCTAGAGAAATGAAGGGCTGTGGTGATTTTGTAGCATCAAACTGTCATTCTTCTTTATAATTTCTGTTTTTCTTTCATATTTGCATATTGATTTAATATCATGCCATTGATTTTCTACGGATTATTTCTTTTCCACAAGTATTTCCTCATGACTTGTCTGACTGAAGAAGGATTGTAGGCTCTATAATTCCATTGTCATTCATGTTTGTTGCAACCCTCAGAAATGACAATTAATTTACTGTTCACTTGCAACTCTTTTCTTTGATTACAAGAAGCTGCAGCAGAGAAAGCTGGTATTCCACTCTACAGACTGAATAAGGCCATCAGTTTTCTGTCCACAGGATCCTAAGGAGCTGCAGTCTGCACTCGTTCTTTGCAAATGATTATAATTTCTTGCTACAGAATGATAAACCTATCTAGTAGCTATTTCTCAAATCTGACTACTAAATTGCATATACAAGTAGGCAAACACAAACAAATAAGGCTCTATTTTTATAGTTGTCTTCTGCTCTTAATTAGCCCAGAAGCTGGACAGTGGACTGCTAAATGCCTGTTGTTCTGTAAATAGGCTGGTATTAAAATACACAGGAGAAAGATTCCAGCTGTACAGAATTTATACCACTGACACATCTAAAGTGATATGCCCTCTAGTTACAGTTGAAAATCATGTATAAAAAAGAAGGTGTTTTCTTTATCCATTTTCCACTTCCTGTGGAATTACAGTTATAGGCACATGTTCTGGAGTTGTTGCATGTTAATGTTTACTCTCCTGTGAAGCTGCTTCTGATTATAGAACATTGGATGAGTCCATGGTCATTGAAGTTGGTGACTGACAGAGAGGTGGTCCTTCATTGTTTTACCTCTTCAGAACACTGTGTAGTAGAGAATGCGGCTGTGAAGACCTCTATTCTGGGATAAAAAACCCTGTTGCTACTTCATTCTCAAAATGCTTCAGACTGCAGTTGCCTAGGAGGTTACTTTTGAGTATATGAACAACCTTGATAAACCTAGACCATGCACAAAAGATGCAGTAAGCCTACATAGTAGCTCTGCTCCAAGGAGAATAAAAAGAGTTTGGACTTTATTCACCACACTCCCATTTTCGTGCAGGTACTTTGGGGAAATTGTTGATGAGCAATCAATCCTTGTGTGAAGATTGGCTTGTAGTGCTGCTAAGGTCAGTGAGACCTTGGTTTATTTGCCACATAAGTACTGCTTGAGTGACTTAGGATACTCCAACACCCATAGGAAAAACCTTAACTTGCACACTAGAGGTTTTCCACATTTTAGGACTGTGATTTCCTGCAAGCTTGCTCATTTAGGACAGATCATACAGTGGGGTGAACTGATCAGGTTTTCATCTGCCGTTGATATTAGCTCGAAGTCTTTACTGTAGTAGTAGGTGTTTAGGATCATAAATAAATGTTTTTTCTGTTTTTCCACTACTCAAGCTAAGTGCTTCTAGAAGTTTTTGTAGTAGCAATCTGTTAATACGAAGTTGATCGTGCCATTGTTCTGTGGTAGTGCTTGCTGAAGTTGGATGTAATTCATATGCAGGGTGTATGAGAATAATTACCAGTGACCTCTGTCAGGATTTGCGTTTCTGGAGTAATACTGGCTCTTGATTGAATCCCACTATAATTTCTGTTAAGACAGATAAGAACTCATGAGGAAATTCATCTCTCAGCTACTTTGGGGGGGTGGAGATGGGGGCTGTGGGGCTGGCAGAGAACTACATTCCAGTGGCTGGAATGCGGATTTAGGGTATCAGGTCTTTGTTTTCAGTTTTGCATCTTTCTGATATGTGACTTAGTCTGGGATTTAGTCTTTTCATTTGTAAAACTGGAATAATAATACTTGCAATTTGAGACTTACAATGTGCTTTGAGACCAATAGTGAAAAGCTCTCAGTAGTGTATTTATTACATTCTGTTTGTAGATGCTAGAAGCAGAAGCTAGGAGAAATAAGAATAATATGAAGCCAAACATGCTGATTTAAATGCAAACTGTTGAAGCCAGGCCTTAACTAGTAAAATAGTTATCCATGTGCCAGTGTGTCTCTTCATATAGCTCAGAATTAAATTGCAGCATTTTAACTGCTGTCAAAAAGAAAAGAAAAGAAAAAAAAATTCCAAGGTTATAACTGTTTAATGGGGGGAAAATGGCTAATTTCTGTCTCTTTAAATTTTGTGGTGGAGAAAATAAGGTGCTTTGATCTTTAAATGACAGCTTCCAGAGTCATTACATTGAATCAGTTAATCTCTCCCAGTAGTTACCTTATTCTCTCTTCCTCATGGGCACCCTCTTTCATGGTCTCAACACTGAGCTTCAAATCAATGAACAAACTGTTACTGCTTCCAACATAGCCTGTCTAGTGAGCTTTCCTGCTTTCATGTGTTGCCAAGCTTTTACCTCAGACCTTGGCACATCAAAGTGGAGAAGAGGTCCAGTAGTGCCACGTGTGTGTTAGTTAACCAGGCTGGCTCCATCATCTTCATTTACGCTGTAGGTGTCAGGCAGTCCCTTGTCTCTTGATAAGAGAGGCTTGTCAGAAACTGCATGTCCCGTCATTCCCAGGTGACATATGTAATTCAAAGCAGGTCAAGTGACACAGCAGTGACTAAGAATCCTTGGTCATCCCTTTATTTAGTTTAAGGAAATACTAACCAAAGCGATAACTGGTCTACATATCTTTGTAGGAGATATCCAGGCCCAGTCAAAAATAAAATAGCATTTTTTTTATCATGCTCCTGGCTAAATGTTCTTTTTATTCACTCTGGTTTTCAAATCTTTTCGGGGAAAAAAAAAAAAATTCCCAGTCTAAGCTCCACAAAGTGTCTGTTATGTACAATATGAGATATTTTATCTGCTAGTGCATAGCAAGTGCTGTGAAGTAACACCTGGGAGTTTTTTTCAGATTTTACCAGCTAGTGCACACTTTATAAAACGCTGAGGTTCTGGACCAGCATCTGTTCTCCTGCCCATGTTGTTAATCTGTTCCCTTATGTGAAGGGGTTACAGTATATGGTGAATCTTGTGCAAGTTCTATTGGAGTAATTTTGTAATTTTAAACATAAAAGTTAGGCATCTAAAATGTAATGTAACTAAAAATAACTCAGCCTCTCTTCCAGGAAATAAACCAAGATTTGGTAGAAGGTGAATGTTTTTAGACAATTTTCTCTTCTTAGAGTGTAGTACTAGGAATTTCCCAAACCATTTGACATGTAGATTTTTATTAGAAGCCATCTTGTATTAAGCAACACAAGGGTTTTGGTTTGGGTTTTTGTTTGTTTGTTTGTTTTTCACTTATACTTTATTAACATTCCTGAAAAAGACTTCAAATATATCATCTTTAGTTGGACTTCACTGGGTCACAATTTCAGGATAGGTGCTACACCTCAAAAAAAGAATAACAGCATCATTGTTGCAGAAATGGATGTTTTGCTGTAGTGTGTCAGACCTTAAAGCCTTCTGTACTTCTTCCAGCAACTTTAAAGATATGTCCCTGAAAATAAAAATGAATCATGCCCATTCCCCTCTCCCTGTGACATATGCAATGCATGCTGTATGCAGTATGGGAGCGACAACACACTCTGGGATTGGAAATTTCACCGGAATTTTACTGGCCTGAATGCTTTCTCGCTTGTTGTGGTTTAACCCCAGCTAGCAACTAAGACCCACCCAACTGCTTGTTCGCTCTTTTCACGACAGTATGAGGAGAGAATCAGAAGGGTAAAAGTGAGAAAACTCGTGGGTTGAGCTAAAGACAGTTTAATAGGTAAAGTAAAAGCCATGTGTGCAAGTAAAGCAAAATAGGGAATTCATTCACCGCTTCCCATTGGCAAGCGGGTGTTCAGCCACTGCAGGAAAGCAGGGCTCCATCATGTGCCTTGGTCACTTGGGAAGACAAACACCATTAACTGAACATCCCCCACTTCCACCTTCTTCCCCCAGCTTTACATGCTGAGCATGATGTCTTGTGATCTGGAATATCCCTTTGGTCGATTGGGGTCAGCTCTTCCAGCTGTGTCCCCTCCCAGCTTCTGGTGCACTCCCAGCCTACTTCCTGATGGAGTGGTGTGAGAAGCGGAAAAGGCCTTGACTGTGTAAGCACCGCTCAGCAGTAACAAAAATATCTCTGTGTTATCAATGCTTTCTGTCACAAAACCAAAACATAGCCCCCTACTAGCTACTGTGAAGAAAATTAAATATATCCCAGCCAAAACCAGCACATACTTGCACTTGAGAATATTTTCTATTGTCTGTGCTAACTATCCATTCTTCTCTGCTTTCTAAACTTGGGTAGATCACATGAAGCACTCCAAAATGAGAGTTTTGCTCAGTGTCTGTGAGAACGGTGCTGAATCAATTGCTACCTTCTGTGAAATTTTGCATTGCTTTATGAATAGTATTTTCTTTATTAGGTTCATTATGATTTGGGGCCAGAAGTAACAGAAATATGAATACAGCATTTGATAATTAGCCAGAGCCAAGCTTTTCTTATGTGGGCACCAATAATCTTGTTTGTGCTGTCTTTACTCAAAATCACCCTGTTTCTAATTCTTTGTTTAATAGTATTCCAGATTCTGTTATCAAAATCCTTCAGCTTTCTCCAATATTTTGCTGCCAGGTTTCTTACAAGTCTGATGGCCTAAGAGGTCCTTCTGTACCTAAGATATAACATTTCCCAATCACCAAAGGTCCGTTTAAAATAATTTCATAAATCAAGCTTCTCTGTTTCCACGTCCATGTGTAATTGTGTCTCTCTTTTTAAAGATACTTACTTTGGAGGCTGGAGAGAATTAAGGAAAAAGTTTAGCTTAAACTAAAGTATCTTAGTGTTGCTGTTTAACATTTCAATATTATCTTTGTTTGTCTTATTCTGCACATACCTTCATCTAGGTTTTCTCCATTTCCGTGTTCTTTGCAGTGTTGAATCAAGTCCTTAATTATCCCATGCCTCAGAAGAAAAAAGACAGCAATTGTTACAGATCAGTGGTCAAAGGCAAGGAAAACAGTTCCAGAGATGAGCAAAGCAAAGCTTTTAAGCTTCCCAGTACACTTCCTGTACTGGGACTTCTAGGGGACGAAGGACCGATAGATGTTCTTACACTACTTTTATGAAACTTTGAGATTCTTAATACAGTTACATGTCCTTGTTATACCAGTCTGAAATCCCCTCTTTCATGATACCACGGCAAAAAGCCTTAAAAAAGAATTGAGAACATCCTTGCATTTTATAGTACAACAATCTGAGTGTGATTCTTCACTGGAGCTGGTAAGAATAAATATGTAGAATAATGTACTTTAAAAAAGAAAAAACTTAAAAAAAAAAACCTCAACCACCTAACCTGATAGTTAGTAAGAATAAAACCACGGTAAGTGTAACAGTATGTGTAAATGTATAACATTAATTCTGTCTGTAATTTCCTTTTTTTTTGTCATAAATTTTCTCATCATAATTTTATAGTTCTAAACATGCAAAATTGTGCATATTCTTTGTCTGATATTTGCCAGTATAATTTCTCACTGAAAAATAAATGGGAAAACCTGCATATTTCATCATATAAAGAGTAATGGACAAATCTTGTTTCTCCTAGGTGCTAATGCAGTTATGTATTTCTGAAAATTGTGCAAACACAGAATGAAATTTTTTTGCTCTGACAACAATAGATAAACACACCAGTTAATACACCCCAAGAAAATAAATGACAGCTAGGGATACTTACCAAAATTAGTGTACTATTGCCAATGCATCTGAACAACTCACAGAATTTTTGGTGGAGTATTCACAGTTTACTGGTGAAGCTAAATAGTAGATTTTTCTATTACTACAACTGTTACTGCAAACTTTACTAAAAGTAAGTTAGATTTCTGACTGATGTACCTTTAAAAATAAAATATCAGTTACAGGAAATACACAGTCTGTTTTAATGAAAAAGGAAAAGCACATATTCAGATCCCACTCACATCCATTTCTAGCATGTCGTGTCTGCATTTCTGCATTCTGACTGTAAGAAATCTGGTTTTGTTTGTTTGTTTTTTTTTTCTTCTCCTTCAGGTCTCATGGAAACCTCCTCTGATACAGAATGGTGAAATCCTTAACTATGAGATTCGCATGCCTGATCCAAGAATTGTCATTACTGGGAGCACTTCAGCAACACTGAGCCATTTGGTGACTGATCTTATACCCTATACAAACTACTCAGTCACTGTAATAGCTTGTTCTGGAGGTGATGGCTTTCTAGGAGGCTGCACAGAAAGTCTGCCTACAAGTGTGACTACATCTTCAACAGTTCCTCAGGGTGTTAGTCCCTTGTCTGTGACTCCTATCAGCGAGTCCTTTATTGCAATTTCTTGGCAACCACCACTAAGGCCAAATGGTCCTCATCTGAGGTAAGCTCTTAGTTTCAGCTGATGTCAGTTCTCTTCTCCCTACCTAGGCGTGACTCGGAAACTTCTGAGTGATACAAACTTTACTATGTGAACTTGTAATATCTGATTATTTGAAGTTCCTCATTAGGGTTCAGGAGTTGATGAGTGGACTCATCAAGCGAGTATGTCTAGAAGCAGAAAGCAGCATGAGCTTTGAATTGTTTTGAACTTACAAAGAGTCAGGATTATTAAGAGCAAATGTGGTGTCTGTGCTGTGGCATTTCCTTTGCAGAACATGTTCAGGGAAGCTCTGGGTCTTTTAGATCAGTTCTGTCTGAAAAGTCAGAAGGAGCAAGCACAGGATGTTTGCAAAGTCATGGCTAGTTTGGGCTGCAGCATCAGCCACTTTTTGGTGATAAATTCAGGCAACAGTTTCCACCAACAAAATGACAAGAAAAATATGAGATCTCTGTGAACATAAGTATTTTACACATCAAATATTCTCAGTACTCTCTGGAAGTTATTCCCCTTGAAGTGACCACTTGGAAAAGCGATGACATGAAATAATCTCTAAAGTTTAACCAATTAATAAACTGCAAGTGAGAGAATGCCTGAGAAAAATGGAAGTTAAAAGGCTACATCTGGGGGCAGAGCCAAAAATGGGGAATACAAGGACATGCTGGGTATAGAGGGCTGGATTTCATCACAGGATCCAGAGAAAGGCATATCCTCTGAGATGGCTGGGATGCTGGGATAGGGATCTTGACTTGGATCTATTGATTACTCTGTGTGTGTGTATATACACATTAAAAAAAAAAAAATATGCATTTGAAAGCCTGAAGAATTTTAAAGACAAATGTTATCTTAAAAAAAAAAAAAAAAAATCACACAAATCTTTCATCCTAGTGATTTAATGTATTGTGAAATCTTGTGCATGGAATTACCTCTGTACTCCATATGTTCTGGTCAGTAGCTCTCTTCTAGATGCACTGATGGGTTCAATAATTACCATGTAGTGCCTTTTCAGTTGTGTATGTTATTACAGCACAGTAGCTTGACTCTTTCTTCAGGCTTAATTAGGGCACACTACAACTGAATGAAATGATGATTATTCTACTGCAAAATCTGAAGTTTTTTAAAAACAGTCCCTGTTATTCTGGGGTTAACAACATGACCATTTTACCATAGATTATTGAGGTAATTCAGCACGACCTACATCTGCAGACTTCATTTTCTTCATGGTGTGCCATGCTGCCCTCAACAAGAACAACCACTGAAGCAGCTGCTCTGTACAGCATGATGGAGTGAGAAGTCTGCAGCAAGCAGAGTAGCAGCAGCAGCTGCCAGTGGGGGTGTTTTATACATGATCACCATTCAGTGTTTGAAAAGATTTTGATGTTTTTCATGACTTGTCTATGAAATATATTGGACAGAATATGCCAGGACTGTTCCTAATAAAACTGTAATGATCTGTCTGGATTCTGCTGACACTGATGAACCACTCATGTGAGAGGTGTTCTTGGGGTATAAAGTCAGCTGATTTCATTTGATAGAGTTGGAGTTTAATTAGTTTTTACTACTTAATTACAGAGGTTACACTCCCAAGTTCTGTGGTAATTTGGTTTGGCATCACTAAGATCAGTGACACAATAGTTGTTTGAGGATTATTCCCAAACTCAAGGGCAGAAGCTGGAAGTTATGTGCATATATCCTAGCTGCTGTGGGGCATAGGAAGTCTCAGCTCTCTTGTAAGAGAGATTCTCAGATGATTTCTGTTTTTTAAGCAATGCAAAATCACTTGTATGTAGTACCTATTAAATACCCTTTTAATTCATGATCTCAAATCTGGAATGGTATTGTCCAACAATTCCTGACTGGACTGGAGATGATCTTAACATAAAAAAGATGTGTCAAATTACACATGAAGCCAGTGGTCAGAAAGGTCATTGCAACAGGATGGTGACCCACACCGAGGCATTCTGCAGAACGCTTAAACACAGAAAGAGTCATTTTCACAAATAAGTCCTTACAGCAAGTCTTTAAGATCTGCCTGAGTAGCCACCTACATTTGGCTGGAATTTAACAGTAATGCCTTTCCAAAATGGGGAGCAGGAAAACGATGATGCACAGCAGCTTGGCACTTTAAAGAATCAAGTTGTGTATTTTAATGAATATATATGCATATGACCCTAATTTGCTGGGCCTCATTGGAAACACTGTTGTAACTATAGTTTGATTAAAACTGCAGCTCTCCATTGAAAGCAATTACAGAGTGGTTCTATAACGGGTAGGAGGAGTACAAACATCTGGTGCCTTACAAAGAAAGCACCACTATCAATCTGAAGCAAAAATCCTATTTAAAATGCCCTGTGAAATGTAATAAAGAATAATAATCCTAAAGATTTTGAGCAAATCTATGTATTTTTGTTTTCTTTAAAGTACAGTTTTCTCTATAGTCCCTAGAATGATTAAAAAATGCAAAATATAATATGGTCCCCTTTAGTTTGAATATAGACTAAGTGATTTAATCTTTATTAAATTCCAGAAAGGTATTGTGTAAAAGATGAAGAGTGAGTGGATGCAGAATGGGTGAAAGGCTTGTTTTCTGGATCAGGCAGTCTCATGGCTGATCTGACGAAAGATGGGCTTTAGCTGACCTGCTGTTTGGAACAGAGTCAGGAATACAGCTTTAGATACCAATTAAAACCAGGATGAGATAGCTTGCTTTGTCAAGCTTACATCATGAATTTCTACCCAAATACAGAGGTGCCTTGCTAAGGTCTACAGGTGGAACAGTTAACTCATTCTGCTTGTCACCCATAATTTACACTGTGGTTATTTGCAAACACATTAAACACAAATGCATGCTTAAGTTACTACTACAAGTAAAATAGTAATAGCCACATTATATGTTTCAGCACATTTGCAAGAGAGAGATATTATTTCATATTCTGGAGCAGTCTGTGCATATCAGATGGTATCAGTCAAGTCTGAATAAGACACTGTTACTGGACTATTTGGACTTGATCTTCATAACATTTCCACAAATTTTCAAATCCATAAATCATTAAATGAATTCATTCTTTCAAATGGAAGTGCTTCATTTTCCATTTTCAAAGTATTTTTTTTTTAAAGTAATTGAATGTTTTAAATAATGAAACATTTAAAAGAATGTATGTCTCAGAAAGTTTACAGCTGTAAAAACAAAATAATGTGTGGCTTTAAAAAAAAAAAAAAGTGGTGTTTTATTTTTTGTGTAATAACATTAGTTGAGATAATCCTGGTGTTCTGCTTGTCTTTTGTGTTAGATATGAGCTCCTGAGACGTAAAATCCAGCAACCACTTGCATCAAATCCCCCTGAAGATTTAAATCTGTGGCACAATATTTACTCAGGAACTCAGTGGTTTTATGAAGATAAGGGTCTTAGCAGGTGAGATTACAAAAACTATAAAAACAAATGCTGCCATTTTGTACAGTGTATGTTTAATAGTTCAAAGTATTTCTTGTGTCTTTATGTAGTGAACATATTAATTATGTAATGAAATATTTTTTGTCATCATCTTTGGTATTAATCATTTTAATATGCAGGGATTTATTATTAGTCTGTTATTCTGGACTCATTGTTTTGCTCTGAAAAACAAATGAAAATAAAGATCTTGTGAAATTTTAGCATTGATATGCTCACAGAATCAAATAGTTTTTACAGATTTATCTGTACAAGCACTCTAGATTTGTATGTCAGCAAATTCATAGTAGAGGCAGAATGAATGTTTGAGAAGTTCTAGCTGGGAAACAGTTGAAAATTTGTTTTTCTTCCCTGGTTTTAAAAGTGCTTTGTGTTAGCTTTATCATAGTTAAATGTAGAGAGTAGGGAAATGGAAAGTGGGTTCTACTTCTTAGTCTGTGACAAACCTATGGTGTGGTGTAGAGCAAGACATAGTCTCTTGATCAGCCTTAATTTCCTTATCTTGAAGTCAAGGCTACCACTATTAAGACAAGAAAACACACACACTAAGAACTTGTAGCAGAAGATTCAACATGGATTCTGCATTGTTTTCTTGTAGATAAAGTCTTGGGAAAACATTCATGGATGGTTTCAGAATGTTTGTGTTCTCTGCTTTTGTGCTGACATGCTTTATTGAGGACTACGTGTCAGCCATTGCTTCTCAAATATCTCTATGTTGCTTTTAGTTACTCCCATAAAAACTGTGCCAGAATTCCTCCTGATCATGGTGTGAGCCAGCAGAATGTGACCTCTGCTCCTGAACATTGTATAGACTGAACCAAGCCAAAGGTTACTGCCTCTGGCTTGTCATTTCCCACTTGCTGCTCATTTTCATCTGTTGCAATAACTGATCATGGTTAAAAAAAGTTCTTTTACCTGAACTTGTGCAAGCATCCATTTCCTTCTTTCAGCCATGTTTGAAATTCTGCATAGAGTTTCCTTCGGTTTTAGTTTAGTTCATTGCAGCAGCACTGGTGTGTACAGCAGTTATATTAGCAGTTCAGAGGAAGCAATAAATTCTGACAGGACCTCAGTGGCAAGTCATTAGATACGACGACCTCTTGGGTTGAATGAGCTATAGCCAGAAAAGTGTGCCTAACCCTTGGGCACACCTGAACACTTCTTTGGGGAGAGTTCTACAACCCGTACCTATATTTTTGCAGTCAACAACTGAGGATGAGTTTGTGGCTGGAGAGAAGATGCTGCAGAGAGGCTCAAGCCTTACTTTTCCCAGAAAGAAAAATATATATCAAAATATATTTTCTTTTGTGTCATGTTTCAGAATTAGTGTATTTTTACTACATTCTTGAGAGAAATCTATTTTTATAATTTTTTTCAGACAATTTCTTCATTTCTAGTAGGCTAAGCCAAACTTCTTTTTTTTAGTTGTTGGAAATATGGAACCAGTAATGAATCTCAAATTCTCATCATTAAATTGCAAGACTAGGTCCCATTCACTTTTTATTGCACATGTGCTACAGTGTCCAAGAAAATATGACATGACATGGTCACAAACAACAAAAATACAGAGAGGGAAATAAAATGTTACATATATTGTCACTGTTCTACAATGCATATAGTTACAGCTGGAGCTAGTGAGTTCCCATTAGTTTGCTTTCTTCTCAGCAGGACTGTTCAACTTATCTCTTTTGAAATCAGGCTGGATGGTTGCGTAATATGGGGTGCTACAGTAAAGCAGCTTAAAACAGTAAAAGTATATATACAGTGTGAATGACTTCTTGGAGTGAAATCTCTAGATATAAGGCATTTACTGTATGTTCCGTTATTGCATTTATAGATGTTTATCTCAAAGTGCTGCACCTTCAGTGCAAATTTGAACAAGATGATCCTGTGTTTGTGTCATTGCACTGTTTTGTGTGAGGTTTTTTATGATGAAATTACATTTGAGATGATGTAATGCCACTTAAAATACATTAATATGCTATTTGATACAGAGAAGAAATTATGAAGTGACAGTCACTTGGTTTACTATATGTACAGGAAGTATTTAATAAATCTGTGTAAGTTGAACAGACATAGTTCTGAAGGTAATTACTTTATTAAATGATTTTACATTCCTAGGCACTTTTTTCTTTTTGATGTTTTTGAGGTGGGAGAGTCCTGGCTGTGTGGTGAATCACTGTTACAAATGAGACTCTGCAAGTTAAAATCAATGGGTTTCCCAAAAGAGGAAAAAAGCTTCATTTGATTAAATTCTGATCCAAATTTTGGCAGGTTGCCACTGCTGTAATTACATATTGAATTGAGCTATAATCTCTCAACACCTCAGAAGCTACAACTATGAAGAAGTGAAACAATGTGTTTTATTTTTGTTACCATTTTTAATTGTGGTGAATTATTAAAAAAAAAAAAAATAAAATATACACCTCTTATGGAGTCTTCATTAGTGCAAACCATGCAGCTGCATCTGTTGGACCCAGGTGGGAAAAAACGACAAAACTTTGGCACAGGCAGAAGCAAATGTTTTCTATGTCTGCATTTTTTGTTTCATTTAATTATTTTTAAAATGTCTTAGGTACACAACATACGAGTACAAGCTCATAGTGCACAATGAGGTAGGATATACATCAAGTGAAGAAGTGATAGCTACTACATTAGCAGGATTACCAGATAAAGGAAGTGTCCTCATTGCACATGCTGTTAATCATACTGCTGTAGAAGTGGAATGGTCAAAACCAAGTAAGTGTGCTTAGTATTTATTCCAGTAACTAGATGTTAACCTGCCATCACTTATGTTGGTCTGCCTTGCTTTCATAGGAAACAAAATCCTTGTCTTGATTTATAATATACCTAAGTGTCATTGAAAGGAGAGGAAATAAATAGGAACAAAAACGTGCACATTTTGCCATTTCTCAGTCATGTTTTCTTTATGATATGCTTTTTCTGCAGAATGAGAATAGTGAAAGTGAAGAAATAATTGATGCAAAGTCATGTGAAATCTATAGCTTAGCAGTACACAAAGTCCTGTTGTCTTTGTGTTATATTTCATCCCTTTATATAAAAATTTGCACAAATATTCTTTCAGGATAAGAGTACCCCCTTTCTCTCTGTTTTTACTCTACTTCTGAGTATGAATTTAGCCAATTTCTCTAGTTGGTTTGCTAATACAGCAGTGGGGAATTTCTTCATGACTTACATGCAAATGATTTTGTAAGGACTAGGTGCTGAATTGCAACAAATGTAGTCTCTTTATTTTATAATTGCATGCCTGAAGTGAGCATGCTTATAAAACCTGACAAATGTAATAGATCTGAAGCAGCTCACTGAAGTTTCATTACCCTACTAATCTAAACCCCTGACCTTCTAGATGTAGGTAATGCAATCTGTTTTTATTTTCATTCGTAACTTAGAAATTTCCTTCATATATGTTTGTGAATGTAAGGGCTAAACACCAAGACAGGACCATTCGTTATTTGAAAATTTGATCATATGTTATTACTTCTTATATTGCAATAAACATATTAACTATTTCCCATACCTATGTTTCTTTTTTTTCATAACATTATTTTTTTAAATTTTGTTAGCTTGTTTACTTTGGGAACTTGGGAGTCCTTATTGTAAGTTACCTTGCTACCTTTCTTTTTCTGGAATACGTACTGAAGGTTTCTGACTTCCAAGGATTTGGGACTTGTATCTGTACCACTTAAAAATAACATTTCACTCTTGATTAAGAATTTCTCTGACAAAGCTGTATATCATTCAATCTGAAAATATGCTTTTGGCTTCTATCAATGCACTTTCCTAGTCACTGAGTCCTGTTCAGTTGTATAGTGTGTCATCTAAAGCAATGTGTTAGTGCTTAAAGTTTTTGTCATAATTATTCTTTCCATCTTGATGCCTACTGGAAAAGTAGTTGCATTTGATCAGCTCTGAACTTAAACTGTTTGACAAAGGACAGATAAGATCACAGGCTACCTGTGAGTTATTAAAATGGAGAAGCAAGACTTGCCTGGAACCCTTGTTTATCCATTAGCTCAGACCAGTGAATGTCCTTCTTTGTGTAGCCAGAAAATTGTATTTTATTTTTTTAATTCCTTTCACTGATGAAGCTAGTGCTGGGCAAAACACATTTTAGGAAGAAATGTGAGGAACTGCTTTTTCCCCTTTTAAATATAATGCTTCTGAGTGTATTTCAGCTTTACATGTAGATGGTGCTATCATGCTTGTTCTAAAGTAATAACACACAGATTTTAATTGTCTCTATGGCCAAAGGGCCATCTATGTAAAGTTAAATGTGATATAGTTTAAGGCATAGGCACTTGCCTTTTATTTATGACAGGAAGACTAGCAAAGGAATTCAGCATTTTTGGTGTAGGGTAGTGTTGTTTGAAGGGAAGAAGCAAAAAGAGAAAAAAAGCTTTGAAGATTCTATCTTAAACTAGTGCTATGGACCAATTTGGTTTGCTGTCTTCCTATTTGGGTGAAAGCCATCTTTTCGTGCACCACTGCTAGCAAGAGGGTTTCACGTATTAATTTGCTTACTTCACAGATTCCATTGTCATCGTTGGGATGTCTAGAGAAAAAGCTTTCTCCAGTATCAGATAGGAAGATGAACTGTTAACGATTTTGACAAGTTTGAAAAAGCAGTCTGCATCACTGCTTATAAGGGTGACATTGAAAGCATTTGATGGAATCTTTCGTGATTTTTAAATAAGGGAGTCTACATAAAATTTGGTTTTCTCTTCACATTAAATGTTGTTGATATGAAACTTGCTGACTGAATATTTCTGAGTTGATCTCCTTGTGTTTTTCTTTTCTTTTCTTAGCATTGCAAGATTTACAAGGAGATGTTGTACATTATACACTCTTCTTGAATTCTACTGATGACAGAAGATCTCTCAGGATCCAGGCTGATGTAAACTCTGTAGTCATAGGAGATTTGCAGCCCAACACAGAGTATCAGATATTTTTTCAAGTTTTCAATGGAGTCCATAGCATCAACAGTGAAGTTGTGCATGTGACTACCTCAGATGGAGGTTAGTTAGCAGTGAGTGTGGCTTGGCTTAAAATCTGAGAATGAAACTGATTGATTTTTGTTAGGGTTGAGATCAGTCATCCTTCCATTATAAAATTTCTGGTATAAAAGGAAAAAGGGCTAAAACGCTAAAATGCTTAAGTGCTGGTTGTCATCATGTGGTAGATCAATAAATGGTCCCACTGAGACAGAAGCAAAAGCTCTAATAGCAGATATTAACCCAGTTTGTTCTCATATTATCCTGCATATTCCTATCTGTGTGCACAAAGTTTGGAACCGAGTTCATATCAATAAATGGTGGAGCTTAGAAACAATTAACGGGTTTTTTAAAAGATTTGCTCTGTGAAGCGATGTGCTTTCGACATGACAGCCATACACAGGGCCTTTCCTGAGTCACCAGAAGCTCTAGGTGTAAGTTCATCCTCTAAAAAAATTCTTTATGAGTCATTTCTATGCCAGTGGGCAAGTGCAGGGAAAGGGGTGGGGGTGGGGGGGCGAGAGGGAGGATAAAATAATAATAAAAAAATTGTGCATCTGAAATGTGCTTAGAATGGTCTTTCTAATCTTTTTGCTTTATAAAGTCTCATTATAAACATTATAATATCATTACCTCAGAAGCAAGTGTTCCAGGTCATTAGCAAAGCACTTTAAGTGAGGATTCCATTTCCTTTCTGATGCCAAAGGTTAGCACCTTTTGTTTATAAAATAGAATCTATTTTAGGGGCAATTTTTCAACTGATAAAGATGGGTTCTCATGATAAAAATAGGTCTTTGCGTGGTTATTTCTAACATGCTTAGATTATTATGTAATTTAATCCTAAGGAAGATGTTGTGGTTTATTTTTTTTTTTCGTAAGTGTTAGACTTCATCATTACCTATAGTAATCAACATTCAAAACCATTTACATAATGACAATATTACATACTGCTTCATATTGCTTCAGCTATGAGGCTGATAACGTCACGTTCCATCAGACATAAAGTATTTTGGTGTCAGGTTTTGCTTCAAAAGCAAAATGCTCTGTTTTTCTCTCTCTTTTTTTTTTGCTCTTTTTGAAGGATTAGGATTGAGGGAGGCATAAAAATAATACTTGCATGTTGGCAGTGCAGATGGGTGAATTGGGTGAATAATTTATCATCATATCTCACTGGCCACATACTACTGATGATTGACACTGTGCTGCTGGTATAAAGCATTTTACCATCAGCTCTCATGGTTTCTAACTGAGACTATAATAAGCCAATTTACAGAAGACTACAGACTGTGATAACTTCATCAGAGGAAAGCAGATAAGCAGTGAACCCTTTGCTAAACCTAAATACTAATCTGCATTTGGTTAAACAAGTGCTTTTGCAGAGACAGCTGGAGTTTATTCAGTTTCTTCCTTTATTTCTAGAGCCTGAGGGCATGTTCCCTCCAGAGGTTGTCATCATCAACAGTACAGCTGTACGTGTCATCTGGACATCGCCTTCAAACCCGAATGGTGTTGTCACAGAGTACTCTATCTATGTAAATAATAAGCAGTACAAGACTGGAATAAACGAGCCGGGGTCCTTTCTTTTAGCAGATTTGTCTCCATTCACTGTGTATGATATACAGGTTAGGATATTTTTTTCTGAGTCGTTTAATATTTTTAATTTTACATAAAATATGTGTATTTCCAAGTGGACTATTGTTTCATTAATTTCTTTACACATATGGACATATATTTACACTGATGGTTTTGTGCATATACATACAAAGCATAAATTGTTTTTCAGCGTATTTTAGGTCTGTGTATACTTTTCAAAATACACATTTCCTTTATCTTTCTTCAAACCTTCAAACCTCCATTTACTTTCTACTAAATGCTCTGTGCTACAACATTAGCAAAGCCCGAACATACATTACAAAGAGGCAAAGATTCTATTCCTACTCATTAAAAGAAAATTGCAGTTGTTTTAGAAACATCAGGCATGCATAATATATCAGCACAGAGAAATAATGATGTTGCATTTGTCATCTTTTTATATTTTTTTTTTCTCTCCTTATCCTTCTGAGGAGGAAGCAGAGCTGATCTCTGAAATCATAGTAGTACTCTTTATGCTGTTAATAAGTACAATATTTTTTCTTTGCTTTTCCGTTTCTCTGTCTTTGCCTCTTTATTAATACACCTCATGAAAGGAAAAATACCGTGTACAGATTAATAAATAAATAAATAAACAATATCTTTATATACTTAAGTTGTTTTAATAGATTCCAGAAGTGCAGTTTGACACTTAATTGTGAATATTCCTGTCTATTTTTGTTCAGCTTTGGTTTGCATTATATATGAGAAGGACTTAGTAGTACCATGTATACTTCCTTCTGAAAATATGCATCTAGTTACTACATGCCATAAATAAACATCCCAGACAGGCATACTTTAACAGATTTCTGTGTTCCAGCCCCTCTGAAACAGCAAACCTCAATCCATGAATACACATATGACTTTATGAATGCTGGTTAGAAACACATTTGTCTTTTCTCAATAACAATGCAAATTTGGTGTACTGCCTCACTTATAGACCCTCTATATTAATTTACCATGGCCACCTTCTGTTGCTTGAGATGTTAATTATTCTTCTCTTCTGCTTTCCTAGTCTTTATACTGGATTTATACTTGCAGCAATGTGATAAGTAAAACCAAAATAAGCTGGCTAATTTTTTTCCCTTTTGATTCTTTTTCTTCTTGTACTGGAAACAATATTGTCTTGGATGCATGTGCATCTCACTGGCAATCTTCGTGCATTATCTTTCAATTTTTTGTGCTCTTTTATTTTGAGTAACTTCTCTATGACAATACAGAAACGTTACCATCCTTCACTAGCTATTTCACTTTGCTTCTGCTTAGTTTAATCCCAAGAATGAAGAAATAAGTTTTCATTTCTGTGCCATTTTTCATAACAAAGTACATGATTCCTGTTTGCATTTTTCACTTTTAATATTCCATAATAGACATGAAGGAATAAAAATATTAAGGAAAAAATATTATTTTAATGTCAGAAAATACGGTAGGTGTAGGAAAGGTTACTGAAGGCCTCAAGTCAAAGTACATTTTTTCAGTGTTGTGTACCAGATGCTATATATACATGCAGAAAAACAAATTCACTGCAACTTTGTAAGTGATAATTTAATAGAGAACAACAAGTAGTGCCAGAGGACTGCATATACCCATTTTCAGAAAATGGTGGGTGGAAAGGTGATACTGTACCTTTGGTAGATACACTTATCTCAAAGCTGCCATATTTTCCTGGTGGTATAGAATCTGTTAAATAGAAAAGAATAAAATCTTGGGTGAAGAGAGAAATCTAAACAAGTAGCAGAGCTGAATAATTACTGCAGTTCAGTATCTGAAACTCATGTTCTTCCTCACCAGATTGAAGCCTGCACGGTGTATGCCTGTGTGAGAAGCAATGGAACCCAGATTACGACTGTGGAAGATGAGCCACAGCAGCTGTCAGCACCCATTATTCACATAATTGGTTCAAGGTACTATGCTATAGCTGCTTTCATGTATCAGAGTGATCTGTAGCTGGAATGGGGACCAGAATGTAAGATTGTCTTCTCTCGATTTAAATAAGATGCATAAAAGAATTCAATGTACACTTTGAAAACATTCTTCATGGTTGTCATTTTTGGTCTTGGACTTCTTGGCCAAAAGAGCAATTGAAAAAATCTCACCCTTGGCTGGTTGTACATATCCATTTGGGTATCTCTGTGCTGTGATAATAAATAAAGCATAAGTGAAAGTAGTTAAGAGAAGAAGTGTGGAGGAATGAAAATTATCACATTTTGCTGTCAGTTAAGAAGAGGAAGATTAATGTTCAGGGAGCAATGCAATGCTGATAATGGAAACTTAGAATAATTATGAGTAAAAAAACCATCACCTATCACAACAGTAAGAATTAGTAAGCTATCTTAAAAAGCATGCATATCTAGGTCTCCTTGAACTACTGTTTGCAATCTGCCTATCCACTACGTTCACAGGCATCGGCCAACTTCTTAATTGTAAAGGGAGCGTCAGATTTTCAGTCTTCAGAAGCAGCCAAACAGTAACATATACAGTGATTCTTTGGGAGTTAATGTCTTCCAAAAACAGACTGAAACTAAGCTTGCTAAACATTTTTCAGAATTACACCAGCAATAAAACAGTTAGCCTCCTGTGTTTATGTTATCGTTCATGTGAGTTTATTACCCTTCTGGAGGAGTGTGCTCATTATCAGTCTTTCTTTTAGAGAAAGAAAAAAAAAATAAATAACAAAAATCTAAAATCTGAGTCTTCAGAAATGTCCAGCGGAACAGATTTGCTTCTCCAGTCTTTTAAGGACTCTGGTTTGCTGTTTGTCTTTTCTATATTTTGCTTGAATTCAGTATTTGTCTCTGTATAAAGGTGAAATTAAGCTTGCTATTTTTCTGCCACACATACAGATATAGTCAAAGCTTATTTGATGATAAGAACTCGATTCAGGATCTCATCTTTTGCCCTTGGCTTTAACTTATGTATGCTTTTGTCTGTATTGTCTGTACTGCAAACACTTATGCGTGTTTCTGCTATTATATATAGACTAAATATGTCATAACACATGAATGCAAAGGGATCAAAAATGCCTTCCTACTTTATAATCTGCTCAGCCAGAAACAGACTCTGTTTCTACACTGCCTTTTCCTACATGTCATATTATCATCAGCTGTTCTTATATCCCAAAAGAATACTAACTACTGATCGATTGCCCGGACATGTCTGGCCATGGCCTACACGTGCCCTGGGTAGTTCATTTATTTGCCACGGTGGATTTGCTAGAGTGGAATTTAATCAATAGCTAATTCATTAATTCTGGTCCTCGAGTATGTAGGGATTGTGCAGTATAAAAATGACTGGCTGGAGTCAGCTTTGATTGAAATATGACAAACACTACAGCTGACAGCTTCAGCAGGTGCTGGGCTGAATATGAATTTTGCTTATTTATCCTTCATAAAAGAAAAAGCTTGGGCAAAACCCCAGTTTGTTTAGACAAGAGAACATTTTAATACCTATCTGTCATCAGACACAAAAAAAAGGCATTTCTAGAGTAAAGGCTCGTGGGATACCTGAGATATAATAAAGACTGGGCAGTTTATTGTCTTTAACTGGAATTGTGGCATTTGTACATCTTCTGAAAC
>NW_008607560.1:5798-31947 GCF_000691845.1 Merops nubicus | reverse complement strand
GGTGTGGGGGGGCTGTATTATTGATGAGAATGCAGTAGGATAATGTCTTTGTAGCATTCACAAATAATTGTTTTAAAATTTGCCTCAAGGTGCTGCATGACATAAATTATAATTTCACCCACCAACTTCTCAGAAGTCTTTCTGATAACAGCTCCATCCACACTGTTCTAATGAAGGTTATACCACCAAAGCCATTATAAATACCTTACTTTTCTACCCCTTACAGTTAATAACTCAGCTTCAGGCTGAAACTTGGCACAAAAGGTCGCAGTCCTAGAGTGATTATTTTATAATGCCAAACTTCAAACAGAAGGCAGTACGGGACCTAATTCTGAAGTCCTAAGTCAGGTTCTTATTTGTTATGTTTCTTGTCTTGGTTTTGGGGGCTTTTGGGGAGAAGTGGAGAGATTGCATTGCTCATGTTTAGGTAGAAAAAAATCCTGTTGAAATAAAGTATGCCTTTTTTTTTTCTTTTCTTAGGACCTTGGGGTTTGCCTCTGTAGAGAAGTACTATATTTCATTACACAGTTTAGAAAGTTCTCTGGGCACAGCATGCATGTGGATACAGTTTGTGTAATAGATTAAATTCTCATGGTATGATGGAAAACAGTTCATACACCTTTAAATTTTTTTTATTCTTTCTCTTCCTTGTAAATCAACATGCTTAGTTTGTTTCTAATAACAATACTTAGCAACGTCTTTGTTCCTTTCAGAAAACTGAGGCACAGTGCAGGTGAATCCTGCCAGCAATTTTGTTTAGTGCTTAATGAAAAGGTTGATGTCTCTGAAAACGCCAAGTAGCATAAACTAGGGAAAATCCCTCGTAGCTTCATCCAGCGTTTGCACTATCATAAGTTGCACGTGTTTGAAGTTTTCTCTGGGTAGACAAGGATTATACTCCACATATCGGGTGTTGTACATTCCAATTTGCAAGTCTGGTACAGGCTGTAGGCACTTCCCAGCATAGACACAACTCCAGTTTATCTGAGAGGGAGTAACTGGAGGATGAAGAGCAGGAGGGAATGGACAGGTTCTATCCCTGTGTTTCTGCAGCTGTATCAAATGTACCATACATGACACAGCTGGCTGAACGTTAAAGCACCTATCATGTCCCATTAAATCTGCACCTGCTCAAGAAGGTTTTCAGCTCAGCCTGGGGTATTTCTTCAGATGTGGGGTGTCAAAAGGCCTCTGCAGTCTCATGAAAACACTGATTTTTTTTTAAGCCAGTCTATGGCTCAACCTTCCAGTACCTGAAAGGGGCCTACAGGAAAGCAGGGGAGGGACTATTCAGAAGGGTTTGTAGTGACAGGACAACAGGTAATGGATTTAGGCTAGAAAAGGGTAGATTTAGGTTAGACATTAGGAACAAGTTCTTCAGTATGAGGGTGATAGACCACTGGAATAGGCTGCCCAAACAGGTGGTGGAGGCCCCATCCCTGGAGACACTCAAGATCAGGCTAGATGAAGCCCTGAGTAGCTTGATCTAGTTGGAGATGTGTCTGCTTATGGCGGAGGGGTTGGACTAGATGACCCTTGGAGGTCCCTTCCAACCCAGACATTCTGTGATTCTATGCATTGTTCTTGCTGTGATGCTTTCAAAACCATCACAATTTGCAAATAGCAGACCTCAGAAGGTGTTGACATAACTGAAACATTCATAAAGTTGTGAAGGAGTCTGCTTGTCTGTGAGTCATCATTGGGAGGTCATACTAAGTTTTACACTTTTGGTGGCACTGGTCAGTGAACTCCCATGCCACGTAATTTTTTTTGTGTAGCTGCAGCTTTACACAAGACCAGTCTATGTCCATCCTAAATGTGTATCTATAAATTATATAATAATAAAGTGGTTGCTTCTTAAAAGATACATGCTGTGCCCTGCAGAAAAGGCAAAATGTTCAAATAATTTCATCAATTCTTATTCTAATTTGAAATTATTTTAGAGAGAAATATGGCTTGCAAAACTGCAAAAACTGACACAATACTTTGAAAATATACCCTTGAAGGGTCTGAATGAAACTTGCAGAAAGCAAATCATTCAGAAATGTGACTGGGAATGCTTTCCTTGCTCCTATGATCTATACTGTGCAAAGACCAGGAAAGAGTTGCAATGACATTTTTAAAGGCTGAAGTACTACCCTTCTTTTCCTTTTCTTTTGATCTTTCTTATGAAGTTTATGCAAGTTATTTTCCTACTTTTACATTTTTAAGTTAGGTTCTGTAACTTTATTTAAATGTAGACTTGTTTATGTTCATGAGTGTCTGTTCGTGTGCATGTAGGAGAAAATGTAGTGAATAAAAAGTAGCCCTGAACGGAATATGGAATTAAATCTATGATTCAGATGAAGACCTTGGAATGATAATGGTGACTCAACAAGTCACCTACGAAGCTATTCCTTCATAGGTGACATTAATTCCTGTTCTGCAAAGGCTTATTGCTATGTGTATTCCTCTGTTTATACCTCAAGTAAGTGAAATAATAGTTCAGTTATTTTTAGTCTGTTAAGATGTCAAGGCTTATCTCAGCAGCTGCTGTTTCACTGTAACACTTTAAATTAATGCTAATTTATGATGTCACTGGCATTCTGACAGCAGCTGTGTAATTGGGACATGGAGATTAAAAAGAGGCACTTGGTACTATGCAATGTTGTCAGTCCTCCTACTGATCTACATGCAGCATTGGGATCTCCTTCTCTCTACCTAGAGAGTCATACTGAAAGAAATTTGTGTCTCATGCAACACCCCGGAATGATGATGCAAGAAATGAAATTTTCATTTGAAATACCAGTCTAAAATGTGTACATTATAAAAGACAGATCAAATATCTGTTTCAAATGTCTGTTTTGACATTTTAAAAAATTGTAATATTAAGTGAGATTTTGGAGCCAATGTCTGCACAATTTTAGTAATGACAGGCATGCCACAGTTTAAAATTATATTTCTCTTGAGATACTTTCTTCCTTAAAGTGATGATAGTCTGGTATCAAACCTGAAATCAACAACACTGTTTTGTTTTACAGTCTTTTGAGGGTTGCTGCTGTCATGCTTATGTGCTCTGAGTCAGAAGTCTTGAGTCTTACTTGTGAGAAACACTTCCATTTTTTACTTCTAATTTTATGTCAGTGAAAACACTTAAGTACAGAGGGGAACTAGTGCTTCCTGATGCTATAAGGATTTCATTCTTTTAATTCTGTGGTGAAGAATACATTTTAAAGCAACATACTTTTTTTTGGTATATTACTTTTGAATGCAAGGAAAAGGCAAGATGAATACAAACCTCTTCTAAATGGTGACAGAGCACAATGTGAGTAAGCTGCACTGGTGACAGCTCAGAGGGCAGGCGGTGGTCTTTTGTCCCCCAACTACCTGTCCTCTATCAGGTTCCGATCTGAGAAATAGAATAACCATGAAATTCACTATCCAGAGGAACATTTTAAACACTTCAAAATATTTCACTCCATGTGAACTAGTATAAAATAGAACTACTGTATGCTAATCCTTTAATGTAAGTACCCATAACAGCATAAATACTTTCAATAATTTAACAGATGTTAATTTTCTGCTTATTGTAGATCTCTTCAAATCAGCTGGACATCACCAAGACAGCCAAATGGCATTATACTGGGATATGAACTCTTACGTAAAGCTTGGCAGAGGTGTACCCCACCAAAGACTTCAAGGAGCAGCAAAAGTAACACAATGTGCATCTCATTAGAATGTAAAAAGCATGAAAATATCTGTGGAGAATTGTGTTACCATCCAGAATCGAAGGTACATGTACATTCTTAAGTTAATGAGAAAATTTTATTTCTAGGAATAAATGTGTAAGTATGAAAACCAAACTTCTTTATTTATCAGAGGAAGGGAAGTGGAGGGTTCTGCTTCTGATATTTTAAAATCAAGGTTCTGACATTTGTCTTGGAACTGCTTAAAATCAAATATGGACCTTTGAGGTCAGTACAGGGATAGATGTGCAAAAGTCTCCATCAGTTTATGTGAGACAGCTGATGACAAGTGATTCTGTTGTCTTAGGTCTGTTGTGGTTGACTTTATTTCTTCTTTCAGAAGAAATGAATTTGTCACCATTTATGAATGCATCTTGCATTAACATTTTGGTTTGGAGCAATAGTGCAGTTCTGAAGTGAATTCCCAAATTGTTTTCATTTACTACATGCTGGTTCAGAGTAGAAGTAGTTTTAATACATGCAAAGTAAATCATTTGCACAGGAAGCTATGCCAGAGCCTGTTTTTCAAAAACCCTTCAAATATGTTCTGGCTCTGAATGGGGACTTTAGGCTCCCATCCAGTCTGGACAATCTCATTTCACAACCATGCATCTGAAATTTCTTCCCTTCAGAAAGCTCTACTCCACATACATAGTTGCATTGGTTCACCCCAAGGCATCAGGCTGTAGCTGATGCAAAGTAAATCTCACAGACCACGTGTAATGGAATCTTGAGGAACCTCAGTACCAACCTTTTGAACTCACTGATCTAATTCCATTGTGACAAATTACATGGTGGGTATATATGTATATAGATCTCTGTATGTATTTTTGTATCCCACTTGGAACAGTCAGGTTTGCTCAGTTGTGTGCTATAAATCACACACTGTAAACTACTAGAGGAGATTCTTTGTCAGCCCAGGTATTCTGGCATCTGTGGATGGTAGTTCATACGGTTCCTTGGGCATAAAGTAATCACATTGGACTACTTAAAGCCATAGGAAACTTTCTAGGTGTATGCAGATTTTCAAAAACGCTGGTAAAATGATAAAGCTTCTCTGTATGTGAGGAATCATTCCTCAAAGCCTGCATGGCAAACAGCAGTTATTAACACGACTTGCTGAGGTATCTCCCCCCGTCCCCCTCAGATTCTTCCTTGGCTAAGTGCTTAATGACAAGATTCTCTAGTACAGAAAATCTATTTAGATTCAGCTCCAAGTGGATGGCTGTTACATGACAATGATGAGCAGCTCTGAATGGGATCCATTGTGATTTGTCAGATGTATTTTTAAATTATGGCTATTTTCAGGTTAATCTTCATATGAGTTCCTGTTTAGGAGTAGGATCAATAGCATAGCAGGAGTCTGTAATGGTTTTTATTGACAAATGAGGTAGAAAACTCTTAGTTTGAAAGTAAGATTTAATGTAATGAAATAGTGTCCCTATTTGTCAAAGCCATCATCATACATTCCGTGACTAAAGCAAACAATATGTATTCACAAGATTCCCTGTCAGACAAGACAGTAATTAAGGGAGTGAGTTATTTGAGGGGTTCAAATCAAAATATAAATTATTCCAGCCAACATAGCTTTAGCTTTTGAGTTGTCTTGAAAGCAGTACTATACTAATCATGTGAATTTCTGAAATCTTGCAAGGGAATTATAGGCAGTCGTTCTAAAGGATAAATTTACTTTTTAAAGATTTTTGGCATAGTATACTTTTTAATTGCTCTTAGCATGTGTATTAGTTAAATTTGTATTATATTAATTTTAGAAGTTTTCTTCTCAGTTTTTGTTTGCTTGGTTTTGTGTGGAATTTTTTGGGTGTTGGTTGGTTGGTTGGCTTTCCCTAGGCTTTGTGTGTTTATGGTCACTTTGAGCTTGGAGAGTGCCTGTTTATTTTTATAGCTTCCTGACTTTCATTTTTTCTCTATTTAATTTTGCATTACTTTGTTACAATGGTCTCTCTATACTCTCAGAGGCTGTGGTTAGGAGTAGGTGCTATTTGTTAAGTAATGCATATGTAACAAGTGACTGGAAGGTCCACCAGAAACTGAAGCACTTGTACCTAAAATGACGTAAAATTTGTGGGTGGATTGGTTAAACTTCCCCTCCCAATGCTTTGCCTGGTTTGCTGCGCGTATCCACACTAGCCATTCAAAATACTTGTGAGAGATATCTTCAAAGCTCCTAGCACATCCATGTTTCTTTTAAAATAGAGTCTGTGACAGGGACAGCATAAGACCTTATGTGTCAGCCCTCTGTCTCACTTTTATAGAATTCACTGTCAGTCTATGCCAGCTATAATTCTGAAGCATTTATGCTGGTATATGTGATCCTTAGAATTGACAGTATACTGGACAGAAGAGAAGCAACACTGACCAGCATACACTTGTTCTGAAAGAAGACCTCTTATCACAGTGCCAGTTGCCATTCACCATACATTAGTTGTACAGCCAAATGCAAAGAGATGCCACTGAGAATTAAATGCTAAGCAATTTAGGTAGCAGAGCAGGATGCAGAGACTCTTCAGTTAACATTGGCTGATTTTGGTCCAGCTAAATAACATGGTTATATCCAAAAGGCTAAATAGCCTAAATAAATACATAAATTAAAAAAATAGCCTAAATAAACCTAGGTAGCCTAGGTGCACAGTTGCACTGGTATATATTTGCTGCATTTGGGTCCAGGTTAGTATCTCTGCATAGCACTGTGCTGTGTAAATAAACCAACTTGCTCACAGCTGTCTTGGGAATCTCTAAAAGAGCAAATGACCTTTTCACTACAAGGGACGTGTGTACATACACATTCATGGGCTCTTGTACACCTGATATTAAGCTTAATGGAGACCAAAGAGGATTCCTGCTATCCTCAATAATCTTTGCATCAAGATCACTACTTCTTGCCTCTAGTTGTTATCCCGTTTTCTGGATAACAGTTTTCAGCGTTAAAAATCTTTGTTATTTTAACTAAAGCTAGCACAGTGCTGTGCCTGGTATCCTTACCCTGGTGTTTGTAATCAAACTTGGGTGCATTTCTAATTCTTGAGTGCAGAAAGAACTTAGAAATTTGTGGGGTTTTTTGCATGTGTGTTAGCTTTGCAGAATGACTGAGACTATACTCTCATGATGAATTTTATCAGCTGCCAGGAGGGTCTGTATGTCCTGTGTCTCTTTTACAATAACAGACCTCTGCTGCTTGGGTGTTTCTACACTGCCAAGATTGACAGTTTAGCTGTTTTCAGTAAAGTGTAATCCATAACTCTGTCCATATTTGAAATCTCAAACCAGACATCACTTACAGAATGCATATCACAAGGTTTTCGTAGATGTACTTCAATTAACAAGAGAATGTGCCCTAGCTTCACCCATCAGGGAGCATAATCTCAGAACCAATGGAAAAGGCATCCCTGTATTATCCGTGTAGCTACCGAACTGTCCTTCTGTTGTTACATGCATCCTGAGGTGAACACTGAAAATATTGACACAGGTATAGTAAGAAAGTAATTAAAATAGTGTCATAAAGGCTAATAATTTCTATATGCAATGGGAAAAGACTATGAACATCAACAGTTAAAAGGATCCTGACCAAAGATGTTAATACCTCTTCAGTATTTTTTATTTTCATTAGCAACAAGCTGTATAAATCTACAGTTAGTGAACTAATCAAATATAACTGACATTACTAGGAAGTACAGGCTTACCCCTTTACTCATCATAATTAACATGTGCCATTTGTTAAAAAAAACAGCAGGACTCTTCAGTTTAAGGACAGGAAGAGCAAAATCATGCTTGATAGCTAGCCTCGAAAGCATGATTTTCAAGAGTAAAAACTAATGCATCTTGACACTGGTGAAGGATAGTCCATCAATATTTATGTAAAATTTACTATTAACACTAGCAATATTGTTCATGTATAGCTATTGTTGTAATACATCTGAAAGACAGGAAATGAAACTCTTTAGTAAGTTAATATATAATGATTTGTAATAGTACAGAACAATAATTTCTACTCGTGGATTTTAGATTTAAGGCCGTACCAAATACCAAAAGAAAGCACCAGTTTGAGAAAAGAAATAGGTGAGAAGTATACATAGCAAAAAGGGATGTCTATATAGATTCACAGATAACTGAAGTACTAAAGTATGAGCCTTGCTCATTTAAAATATTCTCTCTCACATAAAAACATGATGGGTCAATCATTACTCAGGTGTTTGCTCCACAGGCAGAAATTTTTAATGAACTGTTGTAGCTAATAGGAATTCCTCAGAGTGTTTTGTGAATTGCTGTTTCACAAAGTGGCTCCGGCAGCAAGCATTTGACAAGAAGGATAAACATGGCTGCCTAGCACATCTGTTTGTTTGTGTAAACCAGTCCTGGCTCAACTTGCATGTGTCCATAAGGCCATATAATATCCTTCAGCAAAGTCTTCAGCAAGCAGAGGCATCAGGGATGACACAATTTTAATTAAAAGAGAGTTGCATAGATAAGTTTGGAGTATTTTTTAAAATTGCTAAAGTATTGCCTAGTCCTGCCTGCCAGATTTGATGTCTAGTTAATCTGTGCTAGCCTTATGGGTCACTGGCCCTTTCTCAGGAATTCTAATAAGCCTTTCTTTATGGCCCAGTCCCTGTGCTTCTGGGCCACAGTCCCTCTGTGGGCTTGGATGGGAGGCAAACTACAGGACTGACTTGTGAGTAGCTCAGCCTACCAATATTTGTAAGGGCTCCCATGATAGCTAAGGATGAACATCTTGCATCATCTCAAGACATTTTGGTTGGCAAGCACACATCAAGCGTTCAACCCTCTGTACGAGGGTGAGACCTCCAACCTGCCTAAAATGTTGGTGTCACTGTATTTGATTGCTAGGAGGCTCCTACTTTCTTGTACATAGTAACACCATCCAGTTGGGACTGTCAATTTTAGATCTAAAAGGATGAGATAATAATAACCTTTTGCCACTATAACTTTCAATCCATCTGCTTTTCTTCTTTGTCTATGACATAATTTTAGCATTACTTGAATGCATTTATTTTATGGATTGATAATGCAGAATCCTTGTGCTGAATATTAATGCAAATATAAACTAGCTCTCTCTAGAGGACTGCCAAAAAAAAGTGTTATTTAACAATTTACAGCTGACTGCAGAGGATGTTATGGAGCTACATAATAAGAGCACCAACTATATCAATTGGTAAAGCCAGATCAGAGTCTGAATGTGTTTTAGAGCTGACAGGACCCCTTTTTGGAAGTTGTCTATAATGTATTGAGAATTACTGAGGAACTTAATTTTTTTCAAGGGAAAGCAGTTGCTGAAACTATTGTAACATACCTGGGTGTTCAGCTGGAGATTTTTTGAGGGAATTCAGGAGGAAAATGAAAGACACCATTAATAATGCAGTGTTACACATAATGTTCTAATCAGAATACTTTAGAGATGGTACTAAAATGGTCCTCCCAGTGCCTTCTCGAAATACGTAGAGGAGAGGGACCTACTGAGAATTCACAAGACAAGGGGCATTTGTTAAAACTGGAAACATTGCATGGGAAGTAAAATGGCTCAAGCATTTGAGCCTGAATAATGCTAAAGATGTGCAGGTTTCTTTATCTGAAAGATGGAAATACTGTGTTCAGGTGAAGTGGAGGTGGTGTGCATCACTGAAAAGAAGGAAACAGTACAATGATGACAAATGAAATCCTCACAAAGAGAGAGATTGGGCTAGACAAATCACAGAGGGAGGCACAGTACCAAGGCACACACAATCTGGGACCAAGATTGTCTGAGGAACATGTATTTGGCCTCCTTACATGAAGGCAGGCACATAATTTACTGGCTCTGATGTCTCAAGCTAAGGATGCAGTAAAAGGGACAGGACACGGGCCATTTTTTTGAAGGTTCAAGAATTATTGCCTAGTGTCATCTATTCTGAAAGCAGTGGCATGATAGTACTTGATTTGATATTTTAAAGAATGCTTTTAAATTATGTGGAAATACAGAGAGATCAGGTAATTTTCTAGGTTGCTTTAGAGCCAAATGTAAATGAAGAAAAACTCAGCCGAGAGTGTTTGCCAGTTTTAAAAAAAAATATCCAAAAGATAGGAAGCAGAGAGGAGGTGCAAAGCAGAGTTTTATTTGACATCTTAACTAATGACCTGGAAGAAAGAACAGTAGGGTAATTAAATTCATAGATTGGATTATATTACTAGTGACAAGGTGGACAGCAAAATAATATAATAGGACCTACAGAGACTCAAAATTCCTGAGTAGAAAATGACAAAATTCAGCTGTGTTGGTAGACTAAAACAGATGCTGAATGAGAAAGTGTGCTGGAAGAGCAGAAAGCATATAAGGTTATAAAACCTCAAAATATAATGAGGAAACAAGAGCACTTTCTGCCCTACCTCATGTTAATTTTGGGATACATATTGTTTATGTATTGTAAATTGTAACTTCAGAACCTAACCTAATACTCCCAAAGGTGATTGAGTAAAGGCCATTCAAAGGTGAAAAAATAAAGTGTCATCTTTCTGAAGTCAGGAAGAATTTGTTTATGACTTAGGAAAAGTAATAATTTTTTTTCTCTATGTATATATTAGTGTTAATATTATAAATGTAATAAAAATTAGATGTCCTAAGCCTAGTAATATACAAATTTTAATTTTTTTTTTGTCAGCTAGTAATTAATATACCTAGGTAAACAAAAGATCATTCTAGAGGAACATTTTCTTTCCTTGCTGCTAAAATAACCTGAGAAGAACACAGTTAAAGTCAGGGGTGGAAGTTCTCTGTGTCAAAAGAAAACAAAGGAGCAACTCAGCTCTGGCATCTGTGCTGTACTGCCAACTGCATTTTCTTTCTGACTGTAAGAGGCATCCTTCTATCTAATACAAGTTGCACTGGCTGTAGGTTCTGAGTTTACAATTTTCATGATGATTCTACTGACTGTTCTATATAAATTGCTGTGTATGCAGCATGCTACTCCATTGACACAGGACTAAGTATACAAATAATTATTTGATTGTTCAAGCATACGATTTTCTCGAGAGCACCTAGAAAGTAATCCACAGTTAAAAGGCCTTTTCAGAATTCATTTCCATGTAAATTTTATTTTGAAAAAAAATCCTTACATAGATACTAGTCTCTTGAGATCACATTGTCTGAAGAACTGTGGTCATAAATAAGTGATCATGTGCTATAAGAAGAAAATTCCACTTATTTTTAGGTGAAAGAAAACCCAAGAGCTCATATTGGGAAATACTGTTTCTTAGTAGTAAGGATTTCAGATGACATGTTTCATCACAAACGAATAAATAAATAAGTAAGAATTGGGGAGAAAGGAAAAGGTCTAGGTGGTGGTAGATTATATATACATATTGCAATCTACTCCACATTGAGAGACACAAACAGCCTGCAAGGCATATGAAGATGATTCATATTAATGGACTATTTTATTAAGGTGCAGTATGGTTGAAGGCCACAAAATAGTATCATTCTGTCAGAGACACAGTACTTTATTGAAGCCTGATAGCGCTGGAAGGCACAGGATTTTAGCCAAGTTACATTTTATTTAACTGCAGTCATATTAGTGTCCGTGCTGGGATGTGTTGTACATGTTTTCATATGTGTCGTTTTGCCAGAGAACACATTGTGTTCTGTTTAACAGATATTACCTTACTGTTTTTTTTTTTTTTTTTTTTTTTTTTTTTTTTTGTTGTTGTTGTTGTTGTTGTTGTTGTTTTTTTAACTACTTCTAGGTATGTTGTAATGGGATTCTGCACGACAATAAACCTGGCTTCCAATGCTGCGAGGACAAGTACATTCCATTTATTCTTAATTCACCAGGGGTTTGCTGTGGTGGTCAGATACATGCTGTGCAACCGAAACATCAGTGCTGTGGTGGTTATTACACTAGGGTATTAGCAGGTAAGAGACAGCTTCTTTCCAGTGCTTGAAAGAAACGAAACAACAAAGTTGATATATCTGTTAAACCAAGGAGGATGAAAACTTAGCAATAAATGTGAGATTTATCAAGATTTCTAGATGTCTTCAAGTCTTAAGTTCAATGGGATAAGCAAAGAAAATTGCACTGACTTGATCTTATAAACACTGTACACTCTGTTTATAAAAGAAAGGCTTAATTGATGAAACCTGATGATTGGGTCATTTCCCAGAGAACTAATTTATGCCAAACTATACTTAATTGCAGTAAGTGCTGCATAATGGGGAGGGCAGTTCTGCTTAATAGGAACACCATCAGGCAATTTAGTGGTGTGGTTTAGTTCTCTGCTTCACTTGACCCCATGTGAGTTTCCCTAACCAGTTCTTCTGTGGAACAATTCTTAGCATTTGGGGTGGATATTATGGATTATGTCACTTCTACTTGTTTCTCTGTTTTCTACATTTTGTTTCTACCAGTGTTACAATCATAGTACACATCCCACATGTATTATCTTCCATGGAAATTTATCCTATTCTTAAGGCTTATCATACTCTTATGCTCAGACTGTTTGGGAGGTTTGCCAAAACTGTGCTTCTGTGCTATTGTCCCGAGTTTGGTTTTCTGGTTTGTGGGTGAGCTTTTGACAGGGAGAGGGGAGGGAAAGCAGGAGGAGAGCCCTTTCAGAGGGCAGTGTTCAGAGCATATGTCTCTTTGTAGGCAACTGTCAGGTCAGGAGCTATAATGCTTCCATTACTCATGAGCTGGCACACATTCCCTAGACTCAGAAATGCTTGAATTTTTGCCAACACATTCAGCCCATCCTAAGTTCTGATCCTTTGAAAAGTAATTCATATATCACAATATTAGAATGCCTTCCATGATGTCATCAGAAAAATGCCATCACATGGAAGAACCAGAGAAGAGTATTTTGCTGGCCTCATTAATCTCAATGTATTGAAATGGAGAGATTATACTGTGACCTTTGTCCCCATCCAGTGGTCTGTGTTAACTAGCTTAATGTTGTTTACATCAAGAAAGAAAAGCATAGTGAAACAAAATGTTTTATGTCTGAAAGTAGTTCTTGTTCAGTCAGCAGTCCACAAGCATGAATCAGTGAATGTTTGAACATGGTTTTAAACATTTTTTTTTCCTTTTTTCCTAAGTATACTTGCTGCATTCTCTTTTTCAGTACTCTAAAGGGCAGCAACATGAACAATGTTGGTCACTTTTTTCTCTTTTCTTTTTATAAATATGCTAATAACCTCAAGCTAAATGTTAATGTGGGTCATTCTTTGATAAGGATAACAATTAACTGGTAAGACTGCATGGTAGTTTTCAGAGAGAGAACATTTTCAAGCCTAGCTTGGAGTGGATCCCATTTTGAGAGGTTAATGAGAAGGTCACTGATCCTTTGTGTCTTATGTCTAATAGTTCTTAAAACAAAAACAAACAAACAAACAAACAAAGAAAAACAAACCCCAAACCAAAACAACCCAACCAGTTTTATTTCCAGTAGATGTAAGCTGCATTCTGTGTTTTAATACTTTCTCTGTGTGGCAACTAAATTAGATTCTGAGGAATGCAGGAAAATATGATGAAGTACCTAAACAGATTATATCTATTATACTCTAAAAATTTGTTCTCATCTTTTTTTTCTGTTTATTATTGACTTTATTTGATAAAGTTATTTATACAGAAAACTCTCTAAGCATACATATTTCCCAGATGTTGTTTGGCCAGCTTGATAGCTCTAGATGTACTGAAGCACACTGGGCTGAAGGCATGAAGATTACAAATTAGGAAGGCAGGAATCTCAGTTTCTGAAACAGTAGTGCACAAAGTAGTGCAAACATTCATCCCAGAACTAAGATGGGAAAAGAAATTCTTAAAGCAGAGCATAACAAATAATACTACTACCACCCAGACACCTGGCAAGGACTGTGAGGGAAGGAAAACAACACTCAACTCTTATAATCACATCATATGTTTATTTCTGACAAAAGCTACATTTGGCTTAGGGTTCTCTGTCAGTAATTCCTTTCCTTTCAGAAGAAAAGAACTTTAGATACTACTTTCAATTAGGAAAATTAGTTTTAAAAATCAAAACACATTTATTAACAATCAGGAATCCAAATACTTTAATCACCTCTATTACCTGTCAATAGCAGAACAAAACGCCTACTCTTTCCAAATGACATTGGAACCACAGAAAACACTGCAACACAGGAAGATAAAACAAAAATTTGAGTTTTAGAACACTGGATCAGATCAAATGCAGATGCTAGTGCATGAAAATTATTTCTATTTACCATAATATTTTCTTCATCCTTTAAATCAATATATACTCCATTCATTGCACACAGTTTATCCCAGCCCACCATTATAGTGTGAGTCTCACTGGCAGTCTTATCCTAAGGCCTTTTCCTGCAAAAGCTGATGCCTTTTCCTAAGTAGCAGCCAAGCCCACTGACTGTGATGGTGGTATTTAATTTTTAAGGTGAGTTTAATCCTTGAGTTCTTCGGGAGCTGAAGTCCTGTGCAGCACTGAAAAACACTTTAAGCAATGTGAACTAGTCCTTCAAAACAAGTTCAGAATAATTTTGGAGAAGGAAATTTTTTGCTGAGAGTAAGTAGGCTGTTTCTTAATCACAGCAAGAATGATATCACTACTATATAGCTGTCTCTACTTAAACATTTTCAGCTGTATAATTATCACATTTACAGAATTATTTTTGCTGCTCTTCTCAGTTTGTCTTTGTCACGCTTGCATTTTGATTACCTTACAGAGTCTTGGTCCTGAATTCATGAACGCATACTTCTTTAATTATTACAACAAATGTAGCACTTTTATAGCATTCCAAAATACTGAGCAATTCCATGCTTTCACGTGGAATGTTTTGTACATGAAGCTACTAAAGTGTGAAGCCAAACTTGTCAGTATCAGAGGAAAGCCTGTTGGTGATTTCAAGAGCTACAAATGCATAAAATCTTTAATTGTATTCTTAAATTGACAGGAGAAATATGTTGCCCTAATGAAGGCCAAAACAGAGTTTCAGTTGGAATTGGTGACTCTTGCTGCCAGGAAATGCCTTACTCCACATCGGGCAATCAACTCTGCTGTGGTGGATCCCTCCATGACAGTTTCAATCAGCAGTGCTGTGGTGGAGAAGTCATAAGCACAGACTTGGTCTGTTGTGGTGATGAAGAAGAAGGAACTGCGTACAGACCTCTCAAAGGTAAGTATAAGTTTTCAAGAAAAAAGATCTTCATCTTTCTAAATTTCTCGTGACACTAACCATTCAGCAGTGACACACTCAGGTGTAAGGTGTGTATACCAATTTGTTAAAGTGATGTTGTACTTGGCTCCCCTATTCTGATAGACTGCAAAGTAGTGAGCTTTCAATAGTCCTTTTCTGCCTTTGTCCAAAAACTGCAGAGGCTGAAGACAGCAGAAAATTAAAAAAGAATGCATGATCTTTCATTATGCTGGTATCAGGAAATAGTGCCAGTCCCCTGTCAATGGGTGGAGCAGAGGTTAGACTTGGCTGCCTTGTGCTGCCATGCATCCCAGTGCAGGGATTTTCCATTTGCTCTGGAGAGGTGGGGTTAGTCACCTAGAAACTGAAGATTATGATGTTATCTGCTTGGTGGTCTGTGTCCCTCACTAGTGCATCTACACAAGGCTAAACCTGCTGCAGTTTAAAATTAACAAAACTTAATCCCTAGCACTAGAGACTTGATATCTGCTATATCCCATGAATCTCTTGCACACCACAGGAAATTATCACTCAGAGGTACAATCTGAACCCTACTTCCTCATAAAGCACTCTGTGACTAGCTAGTGACAGAGATTGAAGGTATTATTACAAACCCTATTGAGGTATTTTCATGTGTCTTTCCTTCCCACAGTTATTAGCCAAATTATATACCAGCAGCCTTAGGCTTTCTCAGCCTGACAAAAAGACGGAAAAAAATCAAAGGGGAGCATGATTTCAAAACACAGAAGCAATGGGGGTTTAGTACCCAGTCCTGCTTGGTGTATAGGGATGAGTGATGCAGTGCATTCACCTTATGCATTACAGTTGGAGCCTCCAGTTGTACAACTAAGGATCTTAATGTATAATGAAGCATCCAGACCTGAAGGCTAAACTCCTCCTTTCCCAAAAAACGAGTGCTATCTTCAGCTTATTTTTCATGCTTGCTGTGGTATTAGAAGTACCCTAGTTCTGTGTTGACTGTCATAAGCAGAAGAGCCATTGTAACTCTTTCTGCGGTTTCTATACTGTCGTTCCCTTCCAGTCATGTCTCATGGAGTGTGTGCTGCCAACAGCACCACTTGCATGATTTTAGCTCCCCCTCACTGTGATCCCTAATTGTGCCTTATCTACGCAGGGCTCACAGCATCCTCTCTGAACAAGGCCCTCTTGCATAGCCACACGTTGTGTGGCTGCCACAAGACGGGGCTGGCTCATAAAACATCTCTTTATGTACTTTATTACTTAAACTCTTTTATTTGCCTGCAGGAGCCCTTTAACAAAATCACATTGAATTGACTTTCTCACACCAAATCAAATCTCCCTGGTCCCAGTTCAGTTGTCTTTGTCAATATGTATTTTATAAATGGAGTGAATTAACAGATGCTGTTGGAACAGAACTGCTGGGGTAGCGTTTATGTTTTTACTGCTCTCTCTGGGCAGATGAGTTGTGTAGGAGTGTAATACAGGTATCTTGGGATGAAAGTTATGTTCTTCGTTTCAGTATATATGTATTCTTAACAGGGTTTTTTTTGTTAAATATATATATTTAAAAAACCTTTATACCCCTCTTTTTAAAATGTGTTTAGCCTATAGCGGTCTATCAGTTACACCATTTTTCTTGAGAATGGGTCAGGATGACATTTTTTTGGCTATTAAAAAAGAAAACAGTGGCTTTTTCATCATTCAGAGGTTTACGCTGTGAGCCAGCACACAGCTGAACACAGATACAAGTTTGAAAGATGAATTAGCACCGTAGTTGAAGAGATCTTATTCTTTTGCATTAAGCATAGAATAGATTGTGTTTCTTATGATATTGTCTACATCACGAACAGTATGCTTTTGCTTAATTTCTTAGAATAATTTAGCCTTGCTAAATACATCATGAAAATGTACAAACAAGACACAAAAATCTACCAGCTTCCTATCTCTATTATTATAATTATTCTAATGGAAAAAAACCACTCTCATATAAAACCATAATTTACCTAACATTGGCAAATGGCTAAGTAGAATTTTTCAAGAATATGGTAGTTGGAAAGCTGATCTCATTGTCCACAAGGGGAAGAGGTAAAAGGAGTGGCTTTATGCAAAAGATTAAATGTTTGCAAAGCTCTGTTTTGGCAATAAATACAATGGTTAAAAATATAATGATAATTTAAAACTTTGACTTGGGATTTTAGTTCCTTGTAAAACATCCTACAAGAAAAACATGATCACTAAGATGCAAGCCTTGTGGTCTGTCTTATTGTTGCATGATCTCTTTGAAAACGGTGTTTTTCTGCAGAATCTAGATCCGGGTTTAAACTGAAAGTTTGTGTAAGGTCTTGAACTGTAGAACTTTTTAATTTGCCATGGTGTACCTTTTTTCAGAGAGTCTGTCCTGCAAAAAAAAAAAAAAAGGCATATTTTCTCTGTCTATTTTTTAAAAAGTTCTATTTTCTTAGTTTTTTTTTTTCACCCCTTGTTGGCCTTATTTAGTGGGGTGACCATAGAGACATCTACTGGCAAAGGCTGGCAATGATGCTATTGTATACATATATCCTGAGCCCCACTGCTGCAACGTTGATTATCCAAAGAAGTTGTCTATTTCTGGGTATAATGTGAGCTAAAACCACTCTTGGATTTTCTCTTAAAAAAAAAAAAAAAAAAAAAAAGCTAGTAAAATGCCACTATACTGACATACTAGATTCATGAAAGATGGTACTTTGTACTGTTGTGGTTCCTGATCTGTAATAGTTTCAATACCCACATGTAAGCCAAGGATTTTTGGAGTAGTTTGCAATTTACACTGGCTCTGTATTTTGTTGATCCTCTATTCTGGCTCCAAAGGCTAAGCCTTTTAATACTCATTTTTTCCCTTTTGAAAGCATTGGTTTTGCAGATTTACTAAATTAGTAATTCATCACTCAACTATGTTTGTAAATTTTTTCAGTTGCTGGGGATGAACATGAAATAATTGTTGACAGAAATCACTGTTAGCAGGAAGTGTCTTTTCCAGCCCATGGATTTTCTTTTTGCTGTAATGCATTATGTGCCTACGAAACATAAATATATAAAGCACGACACATGCATTCTGGCTGATTTACAAATGAATAGTTTATATTTTGGTATTTTTGCTGAATTCAGCAAGGATTTATAGGAATTTCTGGATCCCTAAGCAATTGAATAAAGTGATTTTTAGAAGGCAAATCAATCCATCGATATTACATGGTCCTATTTTGTTTTTCTTGGACCATATTTAGAATTGTACATTTGAGGTGTCAAGGTTCAGGAGTCAAGTGTTACATGTGATAAATTAAGCAAAGGTCAGAGGCTATGCAATGCAGTTTCAGAAGATTGTCTACCTCTGCCTTTGCAGCTCATTCATGCTGAAGTGATGCACTATGGGAATTACTACCAAACTCTGCTCTGCAACATCTGCTCTCCCTAAGTGAGTTAGTGCACGTCAGACATCTTTATGTCAGAATATTGCAGTGATGGATGCAGTCTTCAGAAAATGCTGCATAAAAATCTGGTGTGCCGTTCTGGCCATTAAGTGAAATTACTATTTAAATTAATGGCGCTGTCACAGTTTATCTGTGCAAAGAATGAACGCTGATTAGGGTATTAAGTAATTAGCAATTTATCACACTGGAACAAGGTTGATAATAATTAAAGAAGTAATGGTTTACCAAAGAAACTAGAAAGGGAGTCACTTCTTGTTATGTGAGTGAAATCTTGGCTGAAAAATTTAATTCAGTTAAACAAAGATGAGGTTCGCAGTGAAAGAATACAGCCTTGTTTGCTTCAATAGAAAAACAGTTCGTTATCAAAATTTTAGTTTGCCTGTCAAACGTCTCTTGGGGCTGTCTGAGCTGCTTATTAGTATTGGACTGAGTAATTTTCTGCGTTAATTCTCTACTTAAAATTGGTAGAATCCTAGGACAATTTGGAAAAAGGGTGTGAACAGAAGGAAACTTTTAGCTCTTGGAGAGCTTGCGATCACAGTTTGATTGCTGTGAGTAGAACCAGCCCCCCTAAAAGGTAAAGTATGCAAGTAATGTTACCATTTTTAGTGATTCCAGTGGTTGGAATGAAATGCTCTGAATACTTTAGCAGGATCATACCCTTAAAGAGTAATTTTCATTATGTATGACTTCCTAAGAGAGATTTGCTGCAATAAATGGCAGTGGGAAGAGTAGCCACTTACACATACGTTTTAAACACCAGAAATTATGTAAAATACAAACTACTTTGTAGTTGTAACAATATATCATAGCCATGGGGTTTTGTGTGGTTTCTTTCTAATTGAATTAATAATAACGCTTATTTCATTGCCAATTATAGAGGTGTTTGTAGCAATTGGTTCTGAGTTAAAATTTACCCCTTTCTTTGTATGGTGTGGGGTTCAATACTGGTATTTCACAGTTGCAGAATAATTCTTGTGGATATGTGGAAAATCACACTGGTTATGATGAGCTTTTCACTTTAAAATAAACAATTAAAAGTAGAAGAAAAACAGTAGAATTAATTTTGGCAGCTTATCAATTCCACTATAGAAATGCAAATTGCATTTAGACATTAGCTTCTTAAACAGTAGTTCTCTGTATAAAATGCCTTCACTGTGAGTGTTTGTCAAGTCCCCCATTCAGTTTTATGTACCTAGTATGAACCCCTCACTTTAAAACATTATTTTATGTGAAACATTCTGGAATGCTAAGATACACTATTGGAAGACTGCCTGTCTGAAGGGGAATGAAGGAAACTTGACTGGAAAGTCTGTGGAGCAGCCTTCTCAGTGTCTATGTTCTGCAGGAAGTTTTAACCAATAGTCTGTCTTCGACCTGCTGCGCACAGTACCTTCGTTTGTTATTTCATAGCACAGGTTCTTAAAAAACTTCAGCAATGGTGTAAATGGATAATATGGGATCCCTGTTTGTTCCTCTAATTTGTGATTGTTTTCAGCAGTTCTGGAAGTCAGGGTGCTTCAGTCACCTCACATTTGAATTTAATCTCACTTTAGCTAAATCTGTGTACTTCCAGCTGCTGCTGGTTTTCTGTTAGGTTATAATGCATCTTGAGCTTTCTCCTTTCTTTATCTATTTATTTACTTACACTTCAAATTTGGATATATATTTTTTTGTTTGTTCACTTCAGGGATGTTCTGTTGTGGGCAGGAATATGTGAATATGTCAGATACCATATGCTGCTCAGGTTCCAGTGGTGAGTTCCTAGCACATGTGAGAAAGAATGACCAAGTGCCAGTAAAATGCTGTGAGACTGAACTTATTCCAAAGAGCGAAGAATGCTGTAATGGAGTTGGATATAATCCTTTGAAATATGTTTGCTCTGACAAGATTTCAGCTGGAATGATGATGAAGGTAATTGATAGAAAATCTCTCGGTAGCTCTGATTTGATGGTGGAAAGAGAAATACACTGTTCATAACTATTTTTCTAAAATAGGAATATAAAAACTCTTGTGTGCATTATTCATTTTCACATTACATCCATATTAATACCGAATGAGTTCACCATGATTGATGTTATTGCAATGAATTCTAAAGGAATTAATAATGATTAGCTGCCTCTGTGAAGTGTTGCCCAGCACTTCAGATTAGTACAGTGGCTAAAAGCTGGCATACTAACAAGACTGGCATGTATAGCTAGCTTCCGTTCTGTGACCACAGTTCCTGATGATGTTCCTTAAGTGGAAATTGAAATTGAAGTGGCTAGTTCTGAAGTATAAAAATGCTATTACATTTCAGTTTGGGCAGGCAGTATGACAAAGAGTTCCCCAACCTACTAAAAAATATAAATAAAAATAAAGCCAGTGATATTTTCTTGACTTAATCCTAATACTATAGAAAATAAGTGACAATTTTGTCTTAAGTTTCATCACTACTAGGATAGGTCTCTAAAGTATACATTTTATTTTTACTCTGTTTTAATATAAGAGTAAACTAGGCAACACCAACTCCATTTTTTCCTAAGAGTGGCCAATGACTAGAACTATGAGCATGAGACAATTTGACCAAATTTTCAAAGCTGCATTGGATTACAGCTGCAAAGTCTTACAACTTCATTGGATTCGATAGAAACCTTCAAAAATTACCATTTTAGTGTTATATGTAAGCTGTAAAAATATTGTCAACTGTTACTGCAATTTTTGTTTAAGAAAATGAACATTTCAAAGGATGGAAACCCTGTTTATATATGTATATTATTTAATTTAAATTTAGATTTAGAGAGAGAGGGAGGAATTGGATGAGAGAGAAAGCAAGAAGTTTAGATATTGTGAATTTTACAGTATGGAAATCAGGTAGATATTGTGGAATTTATCACTAAAGTAGAAAGAAAAACAGACCCCATTCTGCCACATACGGGTGTTCCTGTATCTCTTTTGTTCACCTGCTAAATTAATACACAAATATTCCTTCCATCTTTTCCTTTCCATGTCAAGGTTTTCATGTCCTTTCATTTTCAGACTGAATAATTTTCTCCCAGACAAAATCCAAGTGTTGTGATGAGTCAGCCACAGTTCCTCAAAGCGTTGTATTAGTTCATGAAAGGCAAAAAATATCTGAGAATAAGTTAATGAATTCTGCAGATAACATGCTTAGCTGTAATGTATAAACAAAGGAAGCGCTTTGTGTTTCACTTACCTGCAGTAGAAAAGAGACAGCAGTTTCTGGCCTTCTAATATGTATAGATTTACTAACATTAAAAGGTCTGATAATGTGAGATGTATTCTGGAGCTACTTTATATGTGAATCCAATCCATGTATATCACACAATATTGATAGCTATCACAATGTAATTTTTGTGAAAGTGCCTAGTTTGGGAAATTAAATTAGCTGAAGTTCATTATCAGCTAACAAACTAATTTCAATAGGTGAATTAAGGAAGCATTAGATATAGCCTGTTTGGTTTTCCTTCTAAAGTTTGTAGCCTAATGGGCAGAAATAGTTGTAACAAATATTGCAGTACATTTCTTTCTGCAACAAGCTGTATATTATGAGAAATATTACTCTCTAGCTTATGGTTTGGCAAAAAAAAAAAATTATTTCATGAACTTTAATGGAAACTTATGGATGTTCAGTCTATATTTCTAGTTCTGTGAATTGTTCTGTATGGGTTAAGTCTTATATCTGCATCAACATTTGCAGAGGTCCTCTTATTGCAGCAAAACTGCTGTTTAGGAGTGATGTGGTAGAGGACACAGTTTATATTGCCTGTGGATAGGGTTCTCAGCCTTGACAGCTGCCAAGGAATTGCACAGAGTCCTCTTGTGTACTTGGCAAGCTGTGTGAGGGGCTGGGAATTTGCTACTGATTTGCCACAGGATATTGGTCTTTGCAGGAGCAGAATGTTCAAATTCTAAGATAAAATCCTGTTCTCTTTTGCTAATAGACTCTTCTGCTTTCAATAAACTCAGCCATTTGGGCTTCCAGTGGTATAACATTTGTGATGCTTTCATGTAAGGAACCTGCAAAAAAAAATGTTTCTTTTAGAAAGGGTTATAAAAGCATTAATGACCAAAGATCATAGGCAGGCCAAAGGCTGAAAGGGTCTCTTATATACTAGAAACATCAAAGTCCTCAATGCATTTTCTTGATTTCTCTGCTGCATAAAGACAGAGAAATACTAACATAAGCCTTTGTAAAGAAAGGAAGATGTGGTAAATATATTAAAATTGTATTTGTATTCCTCAGGTGAAAGAAGAATGTAAGGCTAATATACTCTGCCCTTTATCTATGGAGGCAACAGCACATTGTGGAAAATGTGACTTTGATCCCAGGGAGAATATCTGTGCATGGATAAAAGGTTCACAGGGTGCTGCAGAAAAGGAGATAAAGGAAGGTGTGTGTCCCACTGAAGAGGAGACTGTCTACACAGGAAGTCCAAACCAGTATTCATTTACAGGTAAGGAGAAGTGGCATATCAGGTTGGTGATTTGCTAGTATATTTAATTGACTCTGGAGAAAAAGATGTCCTGAATGCTATCAAGTGCTCTAATTAAATGTGAAACAATTGTAGAGAAGCAGCATTCTTTAAGAATTAATCTGTGAATCAGGACGGTATCTTCAGGGAAATGAAATGAGTAGCCAGAGGTTCAGTGAATACATAAGGTCTAAACCTGCTTTCACAAAAGTTGGTAGAAGTATTGCTATATGAGAAAATGGCACTGACTAAAGGAGCAACTTCCATATCTACCTGTCTTTAAACACAGCAGTCGTACCATAGGCATAAACAAAAAAAAAAAAAAGTTTTTTCATAAGACTGAGATGATGCATATGTAACTTGTTTTTCCTAGACCTGAACCTCGAACCTTTCATCACATATGAGTACAGAGTGGCTGCTTGGAATAGCTATGGAAGAGGCTTCAGTGAAATTAGCAGAGCTGTCACTAAGCAAGATGTGCCACAGGGTGTAAGCCCACCGAAATGGGCCAAGGTGGATAACCGGGAAGACATGATACTTCTGAACTGGGAGGAACCACTTCAACCAAACGGTATTGACATATGTGTTAAAAAAAGAATCTGTTCTATCATTCAACAGATCTGAAATCACTAAACATTTCTTAATTAATCTTTGACACTGAAATATAAACTCCGGAAGAAAAATTTGCTCTACTTTGGGTTGATTTTCATTGCAAATATAAGTAGAGTCTAACTTTGCAGAAAACAATTTACTATGTCTCTAAGAAGTGCCAAGAAGCCTTTTCTGAGAACAGTTGCTATAATAATTGGCAAATACGTTCAGAAATATCACAACATGTTACAAAATATTTGGGGATTTGAGACTGGGGGAGTGGGTGGTACTCATGTTTCTTTCAGGAAATCTTGCTTATGAATTTCAAACAGTGAGAAAACTTGGAATAGCTCTCTTAGTAAAACTTGAGAAACAATGGGATGTTGATGTAGAGGTTAAGGAGAGTAGCTGGTAGTTGACGTTAGCCGTTTAAACAGGATGTCGGTTACAGTGGTCACCTAGAGATTTCATTTATTATTTTCTGTGTGCAGAGTTGGTTATTGTAGTATAACATCACACAGGATTTCTCAGCTAACAAAAGGGAAAACTTTCTTTCTGCAATAGGTCTTATTATTCACTATATCATTCTCCGAAATGGAATTGAACGTTTTAGAGGAACAGAAATGAGCTTCACAGACACAAGTGGTGTCCAGCCATACCAGGAGTATTCATACCAGCTGCGAGCTTGCACTGTTGCTGGTTGTACAGACAGCAGCAAGGTTAGTGAACTGGTGCCAGAATTTTATCAGCCAGCGTGGTAACTTAAAAATGCTTTTGGAAAGGTGTAATTTGAAGACATGATGATTATTGAGTAAGCAAGTGAAAAACATCAATAATCTTATTTGGATGCAATTACTGACAGGTGATTATTCGGAACCTAAGGCTGATACAGGCAAGAGGAAGAAGAAAGCAGTATCTCAGTCTTGGCAAAGATGAAATTGCACTGTAGGAATGGATGTTTGTTAAAGAGAAAGCTCTATGTGATCACATGGAGCAAGGAGTGTTAAAATGCACTTTCTCTAAGGCTTCAAATTAAATCTTTGCTTCTCACTAGGAAGTCTATAGCCTCTTCATCCTTGGTACTTCTTAGTTTATCTGCTTTCACTCTAGTCCCTCAATTTGTTCAACAATCTTCTTATTCTGAGCCTCCTTACACTATGTTACCCTTCACTGGCTTTCCATGTCCGCTCCTGCTTCAAGCTTTACATTCCCTTTGTGCACAACCTGCCTCTGTTTCAGTTTTAAGCAAACAAATCTCTTCCTTCCCTTTGTCACAGCTTCATTTCCTTTTGTATCAGTTTGTATCACAGATGCTTTTCACTAGCTTTACTATTTAAGCAGCTCTAGTTCCTGTTCTGCAATGTACCAGCCTTATTCATCATTTGGAACTATTTCTTAAGGTGCCCTCTTTTTCACAATAGTGTCCTTGCCTCTGTGCAAATGAATTTCTAGGCCTGAAAGCATAAAGTCTGTGGGGCGGAGATGTGGAATGATGACTGTGCTTTGCAATTATAATACTGTTAGGAATAAAAAGTTGTTTTATTGTTTTGGGGTGTTTTGGGTTTGGTTTGGTTTTGTGTGTTTTTTTGTTGTCATTGTTGTTTTGTTTTGTTTTGTTTTGTTTTTTTTTTACCCCAGATGTTTAACTGTTTTTCTTGCTGGTGCAAATCTCAGGCAAATATGTAAGAGAAGAAACAGTGATGTGGAGGGATGGAGATAGGCAAATACTCCTCTCCCTGCACGCAGAGCTGAGTTCTAGAAGCTGTGCAGGCACAGTTGCTGCAACCATTGGCCCAAGCTAATAAATCCTGCTTATTTCACTTGTCTGTAATTAAGGAGTTTACTGTTGAAAACACTGAAGTCTGCAAGTAGGGACTGATTTCACCACATGCACTAAGACAATATATTATAGAGGGCACATTTTATATTTACAGCATAATATAAATTCTTTATGGTGGTAATAACAGAAAAAGAAAAGTGATTCTCAAAGATAAAAAGATCTGACTCACTTATTAAACTAGTGCAATTTGGAAATGCCTCTGCAGATGATGGTAGAGATGTGCCAATAGAAATTAGATTTTTCCTTAGATTTTTCCTTTCTTTTTCTTTTTTTTTTTAGAAAGAGTTTTACAAGTGCAAAGTTGTTCTATATTTCAAAATCTTTGGTTTCTTTACAAAAATAAATAACTGCAATATAGTTCAGATTGTATGGGATATATGGAGGCTTAGCTCCATGTTTACTGGTGCTTAAAATATATGAAATCAGGTAGTTAAAATGCAGAGACACTGACAAACCATATGGAAGAGAGTTACCAAGAGTTTTCAAGCAATACAGTTTTTTGTTGTTTCACCCTGTGCTATACACTGCAACTAAAACATGGTGAACCTGTTGTGATAAATTGTAGACGTAGACTTATATAATGTATTCAAGGTCAGATTTCATTGTGAAAAAGGAAGAAAAAAGTAACTAGTTCTCCAGGCCCTTGGTAATGATATGCCAGCCCAAACAACATTTTAAAACAAAAGTGACATTCTCATTGATCATGGTATCTAGTGTACTATTACATTAAATTGCTGTTTAATTCATATGTCTTCAGGTAGTTGCAGTCACTGTCCAAGGAGTCCCGGAGAGTGTTCAGCCACCACACGTCAGTGCTTTGAACTCAACAGCATTACATTTAAGCTGGATTGCACCCAAGAAACCAAATGGTGTCATCA
>NW_008607560.1:0-5767 GCF_000691845.1 Merops nubicus | reverse complement strand
TAGGGAAAGGACTTATATATACTGATGCTGCAAGCAGAATGCAGCACACAGTATCAGGTAAGGAGGCAGAGCTCTCTGACAGGCTAACATCCAGTCCTTAAGATATAAGACAGTATTAATATATTTAAAGTGCTACTTGTCAGTAACTTTTAAATCCCCAGTACTGTGCCCAGTTCAAAATGCTTTATCATGACTTTACATATCTTGAATTTATTTTTTTCTATCTCTTAATTTCTGACTGCTGTTTGTTAAAATATTAATAGAATGAAATTCAAACATTTGAAATATATCTGTCCAGCTCAATTCAAGATGCATGCTTTGCGGTGTGTTCAAGGTCTCAGATATTCTGTGTGGGCTTGCCATCCCTTCACACGGATTCAGCTCTCTTTTACCATCATTAATGTGCAGTAATGCAGTTGAAGTCACTAGTGCTGCTGTGAATGTCTAGCAGCGTAAGAGCAAGAAGGATCCAATACTTATGCCAGAGATAATAGAAAGGGAAGGAGGGCAGCAAGGGAAAAATCTTGGCTTCTGTTTATAATCTTATATATGCTTATAGCCATTTTCTAAATACTTGCTGAAGATTCAGTAGTTTGTGTGTATCTGAAAGAAGCTTTCATCAAGGGATTTTGGGGAAATGTTTGACTCAGACCTCAAACATACTATTTTCACACATTCAATTTTTAGTTATATTTCAATGTTCCACTAAAACAAAATTATACTTAGAAATGTTTCTGTTGAACACAAAGCATGAACATAAACATTTCACTCTTTGACCTCAGGTTGCTCATCAAAGTCTTCTATCTATGGTGTTTAGGACTTCATAAACATATTATTTTTTCCTTTTCTTTGTCCCCATGTGAGTAAGAAACGTACAGATTCATATGTTATACACACCATATGATAACCACCCAAAGAGTAGAAGTTGACTTAAGGTACATAAAACCTATATAGAATATGTGGCACTCTCAAGCACTTCTCAAAGCATGAGTGAGAGTGGATCCCTTAGTGCTTTAAAAGATTTCAACCTTGCTGTAACCACTCACAAATGTGTGAAGGATTGCTGCTCCTCTTTGATAATATCATGTTCAAGTGTAAAATTTGTCAACTGCATATTATGCCTGTCTCCATATTCAGTGCTCTTGGATGTGAGATATTAACCAGAGTATGCCAGTTGGTGGTATTTTAGGATTGCTGTTGTAAGTTTATACCGTAAAGAACACCTACCAACAAAGAATGATTGGTCAAACCCAAAGAAAATTTATTTCTTGTTCTCCCACTGTCCTTCTCAAAAGGCAGTTGTGCCTCCAGAGTAACTGATGTTTTAATGCAAACAATACTGGTTTTCTTACCAGTTGGAAGGGAGAGGAAATGAAATTACCTCCTGAGAAACAAAGATCTTTGTTTTCCTTTTGTGTGCCTGTTCCATTAAGCCACTGTCCAATGCTGCCATGTTAAGCCAGGAATGAAAATAAGTGATCATTCCTCCTGACAGTCGTAATCAAATCTTATGCTGTTTTCTGCTGGAGCTTCCAGGGGAAATAAACTGGAATTCACGGCAGTGATTTAGGAATGTGGGTAATTATTGCTCTCTAAATTAAAAGTATAAGATAAAACAATCAAATTTATTTCATACACAGTCTCAAATGTTTGAACTGTTGTCTTATTCCCTGCAGAGGTATGTTTTGATTTTCCCATCTTCCCATCCTCCTTTTTCCTGTTTGTTTTTGTTTGTTTTTTTTTTTGGTTGGTTTTTTTTTTTTTTTCTTTTTGTTTTTTTAATCTGTCTGCTTTTCCCAGAGCAACAGTTGAACATTAATGAAGCTGTAGCATTAGTATTTCTTGAGACTTTGAATCTAGGGTCTTGCAAATAACAGACGAGAAGGCTAGCACCTTGCCACTGCATCATTGTCTTGCTGCTTATTTTTAATTACATCAAAGCTTTGGAAACATGATCCCACAAAAGCTTTGTGGGAATAGCGGTGAATGTGCTCATCATGTGAAATCCATAAATTGCTTATAATCCTCTCAAGATGTTAAAAAAAGCATTAAGTAATTGAAGACAGGAAGTCCTCAGTTAATTATTTAGAGGTGTTATCAATGCTTTAAGCAAACTGAAGCATTTTCTGCTATCTCACTGAGTTGAATGCCACTGGGACCTAGGGGCAGCAGCCATCATCTTCTCATATTCTCTAATGCAAACAGCACATGGCAGCTTGTCAATAAAAGACCTTTTTATATCATTTATTACTGAACACTTCCACTACCCTGTACAGAACAATTTGGATGACAGTTATGGCATTGTTTCACTTTGTGTTACCACTACTTTACAAATGGGCCTGCTAATGCTTTGCAGTGGAAGGCTAGGCAGAGGGTAAGAGTGAGGAAAATAATTAGGGCAATTCTAAAAGAAAGCTAAGAGTGCCCTCTTCAGCAGCAGCAGGTGGGTTTGTAGCAGATTCTTCTCAGATCCCCATTTTCAATACACTAAAGATAAGACCCCAACTAAGATGCTTTATTGAGAATTTGTAGGACCAATCATCTTTAGGTAAAAGCCATGAAAGATCATTGATGGGTTTGACAGGTTGGTTTGGTTGGTTTGGTTTGGTTTGGTGTTTTTGTTTATTTTTTGTTTTGGGTTTGTTTTTTTTTTTTTTTTTTTAGTAAAAGAAAAGATATTAAGAAATATTTTATGCCTAAATAGTTTGAAATTCATTGGAACATATTCTGCATTTCAGAGTAGTGAAAACTGAAGGGATACAGAAATGTTGTCACTGGTCAACTCTATCTCCATGCAGCACTGAATTACTAGTATTATTTATCTAAAGGAAACTCTTGGGGGTGGGCTTTTGTGAGGTTGTGGTCAGCAATCTGACATCCTCCTGAGTAAAATTCCCACAGCAGGGCCCAGGAGCGTTATCCTGGGAGCTAATTACTGAACTTGCTGGAGCCATACCCACAAATGGAGACAAACCGTATCAGAAGGAATTGATTTGGCTAATAGAACAATGCATTCTTAAAAAAACCCCACAGTGTTTCACAGCCTTCTGGCAAATGAAAAATGCTGCAATAACAAAATACACTGCTAAATTTAAAAAAAAAAAAAAAAATAAAAAAAATTAAAACCCCCATAGTAGTAGACCAAAAAAAAAAAAAACCAAAAAGAGAGAAGTATTCTCTAGTGAACAATCAAGTAGAGAAATTGGAAAAGCAAAATGCTGTTTATGTTTCAAGATTATCTTACTTGTTATTTTTATTATTAATCACATATATAGATTTGCATAGAGCTTTCCAAAACATGCATAAGACAGGGCATTTAATGCAAAGCTTTAATAATCTAGATAAAAATCTGCTGTGACTGCACCATGTATGACTAGAGGTTTCAGGTATCAGAATTTCACCAATAAATTTAGTGGAACCATGTGCTCTTTTTTTAGTGCTCATTTTTCTCTTTAAAGTGTAGTTGTAAATGAGTATTGCTTTATTATGCATGTTTCCTTTAAAAGTGAACATGACTCCCTTTAGGGGAATTCAAGTAATTTGTTGCCACAGTAATCTTTTCTATCCTGAAATGTTAAATACTTGGCTTTCCTCCATGCCTTTGACTCTCTCTAGTCTGCAACTGTCATTTTCTCCCTTCTTACTTTTAGACGCTGTGTTCAGATGATTTTTCTTCTATTCTAGTTCATGATTAGGTTACAGCCAGGGCTGTCCCTCTGAGTCATCTCTTTATTTTCTCTCCTTCATGTCTTGTTCAATTTGTAAGCAGCCCGCATGTCTTCCATACAGTATTTTACCTTTCTACATAATTGTTGCTTATTCTTTCTCCCTGTTTGTTTACAATGTATTTTAATTAAAATATCTTCCTACTGGCTGTGAGCAAGAATTTGTTTGTAAACAAAGATCTTGCCAAGACACTTTTTCTTGTCAGAGAATTGCATTCTTCTTCAAGAAATTATATATAGGCACATAAGCTACATCAAAAGCATTAAGGTCACAAGGCCACTCACTTAAAAATGGACTTGTATAATATATATCGATTGACATGTATAAACCTAATTCAACCTCTTTCACACAAGCAGTCTGTATTACACAGTAGTGCAGTCATTTGTACATAGGGTTACTGCTTCATTCAGTTCAAGCTGTGCCTCTTCTGGGGAGGCATAAAATTTAAAAAAAAAGGAAGAAGGGCAAAGGGGCCGTTGTCTTGGGTGGGTGGCCAAGCAGCAGCACGCAGGGTGACCTCTCTGTTGAGCTGCTGCCACCCTCCCCTGGGACCTTCCCTCAGCCACGCCCACGGGCCCAGGACACCATTTCGGCCCAACCTGCTGTCCTCAGTCCTTCCTTGCAGCTGTGCTGACCTCCTCCTCCAGCACAGCCCTGCCCCACCCAGCCATGGGCACTGTCCCGTTGGACCCACCGTGTCCCAGCCCCATCCCGTCCGGTCCCTAGGGAAGTGCCAGCTGGGGCAGAGGCAGGCCTCGTGAATCCTACAGTGTGCCAGAATAGAAAGCTAGAGCCCATGAAATGTGGGACAGCATGGACTAGAGACTGCCTCTGGATTGAGGCAGTTGTCTTCTGTTGTCCAGGGCTTTCATATCTGTTCAGGCTGCGATAGTGAGGAAGGCACATCTTGAGCTTTCACAGCTTGTCACAACCGTGTCGTCTTCTTTTTCTGGACAACCCTGGGGCCTGAGTTTCCTGAGCTCTTGGAGCTGCAGCTGAAGGCACAAGCTGTGCTCAGATATATCAAGTTTTGCATAACACCAGGTACTGTCACAGGCAGGTCCTAGGCATCCCAAATGGCCTACTGGCAGGTCCAGGGAAATGTTTCTTTCTCTCAATCTCTTTGACTTGGCATCTTGTTTCTAAGAGAGATCAATCTTTCATTGGTTTTGGATTTTTGTTGTTGTTGTTGTTATTCTTCTGGTTCTGTATTAAGCCATTTGCAATGCTGAGATAGTTGGTGTTAGTAAAACAACTCCAGGAGTGGACTCTATGAAAAGTCTTGAATTACATACAATTAGGCAGGCCAGAGACCTAGTGTTGGAGGGGATTTTAGGCAGGACTGTGCCACAGAGCCTGTATACAAAGGGTCATATTGTACAATGTCCCAGTGCTAGCATTTCTGAGTTTATGAGCGCTCAGTTTTGCAATCTTAAGCTTTTCTCAGAGTTTTTGTGTGTAATTTGTTTCTTACTGTATTGTTTGCCTCATCTGTATTCAGGAACAGGAACTTTTTTTGTTAATGTATTTTGAGGTGTTCACAAGAGGGTCCTTAAAAATATACAGGGTTTTGGTGTCTGTGTCTGGTAATAATTTTAAGATCAACTTTGAGAAATATTGGAGCATGCTTGGTGAGGCAGTCTGATCAGCAGTTAAAGCTGAGCTCTCAGGTGTTCAAGACAGGCTCACAGAGGTCTGCACCTTTAATGGATCAACTGTGAAAAGACTTTAATGGATATGCAGAAATGGCTATTTTAAAAACTCACTATCTTAGCCAAATTTTGGGTACAATTTTATAATGAGTCCTAAAGTCAAATTCTTAAGCTGCAAGTAACTTGATGTCAAATCTGAAGTCATTGACACACAGCACAAGGATGTTTGAAAATTCCCAAGGAAAGGTCAGAGCAATATATTCTCTTTTAATCTCATTCAAGGATGTCCAGCATAGGAGGTTTGAGCTGAAAAAATAGTTTTAAAAATATTACAAATAACTAAAATTAATATCTTGTAATGGGGAGGCTTGTGGCTAGTGGTGTCCCCC
>NW_008607559.1:0-1900 GCF_000691845.1 Merops nubicus | reverse complement strand
TTGCCGCCGGATGGGTTTTGGGGGGCCGCGCTGCACACGCCTTGCCTTCCAAGCGATCGTACCACGGCAAAGTTTGATTTTGTTCACAGCGAGGGGTCTCTGGATTTATGCTCGCTTCCCGTCTGCAAATGATATGCGGCGGGACCCTTTGCAATTACTTTTAAAATGCATCCGAGACACAGGCTCAGCGGAGAGAGATGGCCCTTGCCTCAGCCCGGGTGAAAATTAGACTTTAAAGTACCCAGATGAAATTTTCAAGTCAGGGACGCGGGATTGGATCAAATCACATAAACTGCAAAAAAAGCAAGTATAATGGCGCATAATTGGTTCTGTAATAGCATTACACAAGGATAATAGCCTGTTATGGCCCCCTGCACATTAAGTGCTTCCCTGGCGTAAAGCCTTTATGATATTAAAGGGGGAATATAATGATATTTTGGTTATTAAATGCGTGTAATTAATTTATGCACCACTGAAAATAAAGTTGGTATTATGACCCACTCAAGATGCATCAGAAGATGTAAGTCTGACAACTGTTGATAAGTTCTGGTGTCTATGTTTCGTCTAGACTGCTGATTTTATTTTGGAACAATTGCTTCTCCGGCAGACTACACAAATTTAATATTTTATAAACATTGTAATGTTCTGTGCAGGAAGGGTGAGCAAATCTACACAGGCTCTCTTAGATCTGATGGGAGCTTAAAGACACAGCACGTTCATACCAGAGCAAAGGAGATGGATACAGATGATACAGGTGCATAAATAGACAGATTTTGAAGAGACAATGTCTTTGGAAAGTTATTCTGCACATACAATCTCATTAAATAAACACTAATAAGCCTTAGAAATATCACCTGCTCTATCTGCCTTTTACACTAGGCATAGATATAGAAATTCCCCTAATGTATATTCAACTTGAAGTTATGTTTCAGTCCTGCAAATCATTATTTTAGCAAAGCAAAGCAAAAATTAATTGGACCCAGGATCCGAACTGATTTGATCTGATCTTATTACCTATAATTTCAGCATACTAGCAACAGATTTAGAAAGCTGCATTCAAACATGCTTTTATATACAGATAAATACATTCACATGCATATATATATATATGTATTTACGTGTATAAATGCTTTTAGGGATATCTCTGTTTGACAACAGATATTGATTTACCATCCAGGCAGATCTCTGAACAGTGAAGTATACTGTGAACTGAGGTGGCTTTTACAGCACCATGGAAGACGAGAGACCAATGTTTTGAAACCGACTGCACTCCCTAAAATAGCAGCACAAGATTTAGGTCAATTAACCTTAAAAGAAGAACATAATCCAGAGGTGCTGCCTGGATCTCCCCTGCCAGCCTCTCCAACCCGAGCTTTAAAATCCACACACTGCCAGTACTGCATCATCCCTTTGCACAGAGACAGATGTGTCTTTTCCTTTTTCTCTGACGTCGGGAACAGAGGATTGAGAGAGGGTGTTTTACCATAAGAACCTCTAATAAAATAATAATAACTTCATTACGGCGCTCTCAGGCCTTGCTCTAGTCAGGGGGCTGCATTGCTGTTTTGGCTCCAAGGCTCACTTTCCCCAGCAGTTCAAAGCCTGTAAGTTCAGCGTATTGTGGGAGGCAGAGAGGGTGAAATGGAGCACAGGGAAGTGCTCCAAAGTCGCTGCTTTTTAAATAGAAGCAGAAGAACCCCGAGCCGGCCCAGGGTCAACTTTCTCACGAGAAGCAGAAGCTGCAAAACAAGGAGATAACTAAGCAATATATAATTCCCCACTCCTCGCCAGCTCGCTGCCTGTTTAATTTTAATGCACGAAACGTGGGGCTGACATAATTAAAAGTTAGCGCTTCGGCGTCTTCCGTGCGGTTCCCGGGCGGACGGAGCCCCGGGCGGCG
>NW_008607558.1:0-556 GCF_000691845.1 Merops nubicus | reverse complement strand
CCAACCTCCCCTGGGATGGTGCCAGGGATGGGGCAGCGACCACCTCTCTGGGCCGCCTGGGACAGGGGCTCAGCACCCTCACTGGAGAACTTCTTCCTAATATCTGGGATTTCTTCTGTATATCTACATTTCATCCCTATATCTAAGGAGTTTAGTGAGGATGATTTAATTACCCACCCTGCTGGTTTATTGACTGGCCCGGGGGGGCTCTCAGCACCCCCAGCTCCGGGTGTTTGGGCATCTCGGGGCTCTCAGCGTCTCTGGGCGGGGTCAGTTTGCCATCCCCGAGGCTCTCGGCCTGCTGGGAGCCTGCAGCACTCCCGGACCCTCGTGATTCATTCCCAGAGCCTGCAGCATCCCGATGGCTTCATCTGCCATCCCTGGGGCTTGCAGCTCCCCTCGTCCCAGGGGTTTATTCACTGTCCCTGGGGCTCAGAGCATCCCCGGAGCCCTTGGGGTTCCCAGCATCCCTGGATCCTGATGTTTGGGGATGTTTGGATACAATTATTTGGGTATCCTTGGATCCTGGTATTTGGGCACCCTCGGGGTTCACAGC
>NW_008607557.1:0-7828 GCF_000691845.1 Merops nubicus | reverse complement strand
AAGCAAATTGTGCAGGATGATATAAAATGGAGAGACCTCATAATCAACAAAATAGGTCTGAAAGGGCCCCTGAGGTGGACACAGATAAGGAAAGATCTGTAGGACAGATGTAGGACATAATGGGAGAACACTTTCTCTGGGATGTGAGCACAACTGGAGTGCCTCTATGTTAATGCATGCCCATGGGGAACATACCTGTGTGTTTCTCTGTGTCTCTAGGATAGGTGCTCAGCTTCACTACTGGTTGAACCTGCAAAAGGGAAAGCAATAGTCATGTCCCTCTGCCTGGGCAGAGACCCTGGGTCCTTGGGCACTGAGATGGGCCCAACAGCTGGGACAGGGAGGTCCTGGTCCCTGGAGCTGCTGGAGTAGGTGGCAACACTTAATATCCTTAACACCCCCTCCATAACCTTTGAAACTTTGTGGTGATTGGAGGAAGTTCCCAAGGACTGGAAGAAAGGAAATGTCACTTCTTTATTCATGAGGGTCAAGGAAGAAGATTCAGGGTGACAAGCCAGTCACCCTCAAAGTGATGGAGTAAACATTCCTGGAAAATACTTACAAAAATCTGAAGAATAATACAGCGAGAGACAAGAAGTTGATTTGGAATAGCCACTGTCAATTCCTGAAAGTCAAATCATGCCTAACTAACCTGAAGGCCTTCCACCACCTGAAGGTCTGGATGAGGAGTGCTGGATTTGGTCCAGAGAATGGCCAAAATGAAGCTGGTGAAGGGTTCTGGGGAACATGTCTAACGAAGAGCAACTGAGGGAATTGGGATTTAGTCTGCAGAAGTGCAGGCTAAGGGGGAACCTTTTTCTGCTCTCCACATTCCTGAAGGAGGTTGTAGTGAGGCTGACGTTGGTCTCTTCTCCCAAGTAACTAGCGACAGGACAAAAGGAACTGGGTTTAAGTTGTGCTGGGGAGTTTTAGATTGAATATTAAGACTTTCTTTAGTGCAAGAGTGGTGAGGTATTGGAACAGGCTGCCCAGAGAGGTGGTGGAGTCACCATCCCTGAAGAAGTTCAAAACATGTAGACATGGTTTGAGACATGGTTTAGTGGGCATGGTAGTGTTGGTTGATGGTTGGACTTGATGATCTTGGAGGTCTTTTCCAACCTTAATAATTCTATCATTCTGTTCTGTGAAGGGAAGCTTATCAATGTGTATCAATGCCTGGGGGGATGTAAAGAACATGGATATAGACTCTTAGTGGTACCCAGTGACAGGATGACAGTGTGTATAAATCAAAACACTGGAAACTCCACTTAACAAAACAAATTATTTTTTTTTATCATAAGGGTGATCTAGCACTCAGAGTTTGTCAGAAGAGGTTGTAGGGACTCCATCTTTGGAGGTATTCAGAACTTGGATAGACATGGTCCTGAGAAACCTTTTCTAACTGCCCTTGTTTTGAGCAGGTGTTTGGACATACACTGTGTCATTCCAATAGCATGGTGCATTTGAATGGAACATGAAATATCTGTGTTTTTTTCAGGAAAAAAGTGAGATGCAAATAAAAAAAAATGAAAAAATCAGTAACTGTATATGTAACATCATGGTGCATTTGAATGGAACATGAAATATCTGTGGTTTTTTTGAGGAAAAAAGTGAGATGCAAATAATAAAAAAAAAAGAAAAAAATCAGCAACTGTATATGTAACGTTAATAAAATGAAAGAAAAGTGTTTAGGCTGTTGAGATCAAAACCAGCAGATGTCTTTGTCTTGTTCCAGACATTGTGCATTTGCTGTTTATTCTTTTTTCTTTCTACTTTCCCTTGTGTTTCTTTCCTTTGTTCCAAAAGATGTAGGGATATGTCAGGTATCAGTCACAGATGTGAGATACCACGTGACAATTTGCTGTGTGCATGAGGAAAAGCATATTGACAATGTGCTGTTTAGTACTACTATTCCATTGCCTTCTGCTAGAGCTTGTTTGGTTGACCCCTCCCAGGGGGTCTCACACTCACCACAACCATCTCAGCCTTCTTCCCAGTGGCCCTGGGAGCAGCCAGGTTGAGCAGCTACTTTTGCACCGTTGAGGCCACTGATGTTCCCCTGTTTGCCCTGTGCTCTGTGTTTTGGGGGATTACCCTTCATCCACACAGCCCAGCAGTCACCACGGTCGTTGCAGAGTCTTGAGGAGGAATTTGGGCCCCCTGTGCACCCTGGCTGCACTAACTGCTGAGGGAACTTCTCTGCTTAGGCTAATGGCTTCAGCTTGCCATTGAAATGTATGACCTAGTATGGTTATATATCATAGTATATTACAGAATTCATTGCCAAAGTGTCGTGTTAGAGAATAACACCCCAAGGAAAATGTTCTTGATATATAGATGTCCCAGTAGGAAAAAGGAAAGTTTTCTTTAAATTGTGTATTTTTCTGAAGGATTTGCTTATAATTCACGATTCACAGACTATTTATTGAAGTGATTGTTGAGGTTCATATCAAAAAACTCATTTAAAGCAAAAGTTGCTTAATGCATATAGAAGATACTTCAATCTCTAATTTATCTCTCTGGGTGAAACTTAACATAATTCTAACACAAAACCAACAAAAATGTTTTACTGAAACTGATATGACATGTGATGCATACATAATTATGATTTTCAGCTTTAAAAAAGAGTTTAATATACAGTGCAAGTAAGCATTAATTCCACAGACATGAAAATACTCTTTTTTGCAGTAAATGAAAAAGAAGATTTTCATGCTCCATCAATCAGCTTAATAAATCAGCCATATTGGAAATACTGCAGAGTATTTTATCTTTGCAGATATTCACAAGGATGTGTTGGTCTGAGTTTTTGTTTCTTTTTTTTTTTATAAGGATCTGAAAATTGTTTAGATGGAAATCCAGCTATATCAGATTGCCATAACCATATTGCTTCTGTGGGTATGTCAGACAGAAAAAGGTCAAAGAAAGTGTACTCCCCCAATGAACAAGGCTGGCAAACTGGAAATAATGGATGAAGAGAAAGCTGAGATACTCCAGAGCTTTTTTTTTTTGCCTCAGTCTTCACTGGCAACCTCTCTTCCCACACGTCTTGAGTGAATGGACTACAGGGTGGGGACTGGGGGAGCAAAATTCATCCCACTGTAAGAGAAGGTCAGGTTCATGGCCACCTGAGGAACCTGAACGTACATATGTGTGTGAGACCTGACAAGGCTCATCCTAGAGTCCTGAATGAATTGGCTAATGTAGTTGTCAGGCCACTCTTAAGGATATTTGAAAAGTCATGGCAGCCTGGTGAAGTCCCCTATCGTTGGAGAAAGGGGAATATTGCACCCATTTTTTTAAAAGGGTAGAAAGGAGGACCCTGGGAACTACTGATCTGTCTACCTCACCTCTGTGCCTGGGAAGGTGAGAGAACAGATCCTCCTAGAAACTATACTAAGGCATGCAGAAGATGGGGAGGTGATTTGAGACATCCCATATGGCTTCACCAAGGGCAAACAGTGCCCCCCTCACCCCCATAGTGGCTTTCTACAATGAAGTGACTACATCAGTAGACAAAGGAAGAACCATAGAACCACTACGGTTGGAAAGGACCTCTAGGATCATCAAGTCCAACCTTCATCCCAGCACTTCCTGAACCACTAGACCATAGCCTCAAGTGCCACATCCACTTGTTTGTTGAACAGCTCCAGGGATGATGACTCCACCACCTCCCTTGGCGGTCCATTCCAGTGCCTAACCACTCTCTTAGAGAAGAAATTCTTCCCAACAGCAAATCAAAACCTCCCCAGGTGCAACTTGAGGCCATTTTCTCTTGCCCTATAATAAGTAATTCGGGAGAAGAGACCAACAGCAGCCTCACTGCAACCTCCTTTTAGGTAGTTGTAGAGAGTAATAAGGTCTCCTCTCAATCTCCTCTTCCCCAGACTAAACAACCCCAGTTCCCTCAGCCACTCCTCACAAGGCATGTTTTCCAGCCCTCTCACCAGCCTCATTGCCCTTCTCTGGACCTGCTCCAGCACCTCCATGTCCTTCTTATCCTGTGGTGCCCAAAACTGGACACAGTGCCCAAGGTGGGGTCTCACCAGTGCTGAGTACAGTGACACAATCACCTCCCTGCTCCTGCTGGTCACACCATTTTTGATCCAGGCCAGGATGCCATTGGCCTTCTTGGCCACCTGGGCACACTGCTGGCTCATGTTCAGCTGTCCACCAACACCCCCAGGGCCTTTTCCACCAGGCAGTTTCCAGCCACTGCTCCCCAAGCCTGGAGCGTTGCCTGGGCCTGTTGTGACCCAAGTGCAGGACCTGGCACCTGATCTTGTTAAACCTCATCCAATTGACCACAGTCCATTGCTCCAGCCTGTCCAGATCCCTCTGCAGAGCCTCCTGCCCTCCAGCAGATCAACACTCCCACTTAATTTTGTGTCATCTGCAAATTTACTGAGGGTGTCTTCAATCTCCTCATCCAGGTCGTTGATAAAGACATTAAACAAGACTTGTCCCAAAACTTGGCCCTGAGGGACACTGCTTGTGGCTGGTCGCTGACTGGAAGAATTACAGATGTTATTTGGATTTAGAATCATACAATGCTTTGGGTTGGAAGGGGTCTTTAAAGATCCTCTAGTCCAATCCCCTTGCAGTAAGCAGGAAAATCTTTAACTTGATCAAGTTGTTCAGAGCCCCATCAAGCCTGACCTTGAATGTCTCCAGGGATGAGGCCTCCATCACCTCTCTGTGTCAGCATTAGAAAATAAGCAGTTTGGAATTGTGGGGGATTAGGACAATCTGGTGAAGTTCTTGAGCTGGCAGGATTTTAATGGATTCAATTCTTTTCCCCTTTCATGTGAAAACTTTTTTACCTGGCAAGCATATTCCTATATTACAACTGTCTTTCCAAACAAAATCTTAAAATTTGGTGATGCCTAATAATCTGTTGGGTTTTATGCATGCAGAAATAATCAGCTGGCATAGTTAGTTCTTTTATAAAGCTGGTTTATAAGAATTATTTTGAAGAAAAATGAAATATGGGAAGATTAAAGCCGCAATAAAATTCCCTAGTTTTGACTTTTGATAATTTAAAATACAAATGTAACTAAAAATAATACGCTAAACATGAAGTACCATGTAAGCTACAATTTAAATAAATTGAATTTCACGGAAGTGTTATTTAACATCTATTTAATAAAGAGAAAATAATACACATGCTGTCTACTTTATGGTAGGTATTGATTTTAGTTTCAATGAATCAGAACAGAATCAATGAAAAATATATTAATATTTTCATTTATAGAGAAGCTTTTGATGTTCAAGGAAGGATTAAGTAGAATAGTGAAACAAATAAGAATAATTTTATTTTCTTTTTATGAAAACTTAATAGAGAAAGAAACATATTTTGGCAATAATGATTCAGTCTCATGGTACTTCTATTTGCAATCATAGCAGATGTTATGGGAGGAAACTATGTCATACATTTGATTGCAACCATCAGAGTGGTCATACTGAATGGAAATCATCTAACCAAATGTAGACTAGATTTAGCAATAAATCAAAAAAGTCAAGATGTGGATCTCTACATCTAAGTTAGTCATCTTAGAGTCATAGCAAATGGAAAGAAATTCAAACTTACAGGTTGCCAGTCATCTCGATGTGCTATAGATGATGTAAATAAGTTAGATAAATTGTGCCACATTTCTCTTCATTAGCTACAAAGACAGCCTACAATGACTAGCTCAAATGTAGATCTCTCTATATTGACACCTAAAGATTAATTCAGTTGCTAAAGATAGACGCCTAATTGCCATTCCAGATGCCGTAGGATGCTGAAAACTTCTGGAGGAAGCTGGCAGATATGACAAAGGACTTATGGGAGGCCTGTTGTCTTCTATTTTAGTAGCTGGAAGTAAGGAGGAATAAGCTAGAGCATCTCAAATTGTTCATTATTCTTTGTGCATATATTACAAGTATATATTTTCAGAATGTGCTGGAACAAGAAACGATGAAGTAAAATTCCTACTTACTCAAATTACTACCAGTAATTGCTTGCAGATTTCCTTTGTCTGAGATCCTTGGTGACTTCATAAATAATCCACACAACGTGAGCCCCTTTGTGCAAGATTTAGTCAGTCTCAGGAGTACAGACTGTTTTATATTTCTGAGGGAGATCACCCACAGGGATTAGGATTAATGTAGTAATAAAAAGAAAACACTGTGATAAAGAATAAAATATCACCAAATAATACATGCACTTTATTCCCCAGAATAAGTTATTTACTTCCACTAGAGGAGTCTCCCAACATCTCTGAAGAACTGAACAATTTTTATTTTTTTTATTTTTTTGCTAGCAATTTAAATATAGAATAGACATGCAAAGAGCTAAAGTTGCTTTCTTTAGAAATGGGAAATTTTATAATTATGAATGCCCTTACCACTTGAAATTTACTAATCTTTGATTAAGATTCCTATTTAAAATGTATAAGAACTGTAATAACAGTTTAACACGAAAAACAGCATCCTCAGTGAGCTAACAATTTTGTATGCAGTTGTCAGACTAGAAGTTTCAAATTACTTGACTGCAGTTGTATGGGTTTTTTTATAGATAATATTTCATTTGTAAAGAAAATGTCAGTGGAAATTAATATGTGCATCTGTTTTCTGACAGGTTCAAAAGAATTATTTTTTTGTGAAAAATATTTTATTATAAAAATAGAAATGTTTAACAAATTTTACATCGGTTTTATAGGTAGTATGGATCAAATAATTTCTTTTTTGATGTCCCTATTACTGTCAAAGAGTTTAATGAAGCTCTATTGCCACCTATTTTTTGTAATTTCCCAGTTTATATGTCCTTGAGTGTCTAATCTCTTTTCTGAAAGGACTATAAATTGCTCCAGCTAAACATTTTTTAATGAGGTGAGTACTAAATGAAGTGACATTATCTGAATGAGACTGACTGTGTCAAGATGATCATTATCTAGCAGGTGAATAGGGAGAGACAGCAGATATTTGAGCTATGCTAGCTGTTAGCCTGTTGGTAATCAAAGTTCATTTTGAGAATTTCAAGATATTGTCCTTAAAAAGCAAATATTTTTTTTACTTCTGGGGCTTCACACCAGGATTTCAGTTAGCTTTTAATTATGATGCCTGAAAACATAAGTATCTACCAGCATTCTGGTGTCAGTGTCTGGAATATCATTAACATCTAGGAAAAACTGGTTTGGTTTTGCAGCTCATTTAGTAATTAAGATAGATTTATATTAATAGGTATATTTTACCTAAACATTTTTTTCATAGTTAACACAATAATTTGGTTACTTGTAATTTTTATTTAGTTTTGGGGTTTTTTTTTTGGCTTAGATAAAAAATTTACCTGTCTAGGAATCTGTTGTCTTAATGAACTTTCCAGAGGTTCCTACAGTACTCCTCAAAACTGAGTTTATGCTTTGTTGAGAATATTGTACATCCCACCATTAAGGGTTACTGATTTGTAGTTTGTAATGTGAATTTTTATTCTGGTCAGGGAGTACTGCATGGAATACTTATTGCTTCAGTGCTTTCTTTATATTGAAAATGTTTTAATAAACACCAGTCACTAATAAAAATGAAAATACTCTTTTCCCTGTCATAGATTCAACAGGTTGCCCTTAATTTGAAGCATTGGGAATATGTGTCTGCTCCACCTCATTTATAATACTTTTTAAAGTAAAATGAAACACACAAAATGTCCTCTGAGGGCAGGGGTCTGGTGAGATGAGAGTGAGAAAGAAGAGTAGAAAAGAAGGGAGGGTTTGTGGGGAAATGACACTTCTTTCACCAGCTCTAGAAAACTTAGCAAAAAGGTGGTTAATTTATGAAAACTGAAAAAAAAAAA